>NW_013952550.1:854876-861785 GCF_001266775.1 Austrofundulus limnaeus
TTAAAAAGGGCATGGAAGTTTCTCTTTTTTTGTATCGAAAAATATCAAACCATGAAACTAAAGTACCGAACTGAACCGAATTGTACCGTATCGTTGCACCCCTTACTAACCAGCCGACCCAAATATGGCTACAACTCAGCTAGTTTAACAGACGTTTAGGTGAAACTTGGTGTGGTAGTAGCTGAGAGTCATTCATAATGCATATTTTGAGAATATTAAGGTCACATAAAGGTATTTTTAGGCTTTAAATCTCACGCAGGAGAGAGCTCCCATCTCTGTTTCTCGCTCTCTCGTGGCAGAGCGGCAGAGAAGCAACAGGTAAGAGCTGGGAAAATTTGGATTAGATCAGGTGAAAGGGGACGACCTTCATGGTGAAGGTGTGGTCTCCGTCAGTCGCAGCTGTGGGAATCAGGAGGAGGAGCTGGGCTGTCCTCGACCAGGAGCAGCAGGCCGGGAGGGAGGCAGGAGGAGAGGAAGAGGAGCCACACACACCTGACAGCGTTCTAACAGATAAAGGTTCGCTGCAACCCGCTCAACAAGCTGAAAACCCAACAGCATGTGCTTTTTTGTTGTTTTTTGTTTTGTTTTTTGTTTTTTTGACAGACACTGACGGCGAGCTGCGCGTAACGGAGCGTTGCTCATCCATTCAGTTCRTTTTAATTACCTGTGTGTGATTTAATCCGTCACACGTCTCGGCCCGTTCCTCTTTAACGACGTGCTCCATTCGCACCCTGACGACGCTCGCTCTGATCGTCCTGGTTTTTTGCCGCCTCACGTTTTGTACAGAAACGATGCAGAGAGATTTATGATCCTCAGTCAGCCAAAAAAGGCGAGCGATGACGTTCCTGTTCGTTTCTCCGTTTGGTCGTCTGTTAGCAAAATATCTCACAAACCACTGGACGGATTTGGATGAAACCCTCAGAAGGTATTCCCAGGATGCGCACGCACAAACGATTAGCTTTTGGAGTCAACTCAGTTCAAGATGGCCATCACAGTTTATCGATCGTAGCAAACACAGAAATGGTCACGACAAGGCCAGTTTCAAAGATATTGACCCAAAATTTGGTGTGACAGTAGCTGAGAGTTGTCCCAAACTCAGGCTCTGAGTGCTAACTGATTGTGYGAAGATCTTTATTTAAAACTACCGTTAAATGTTTGAGTCRTCTGTATCTGTCTGTTAGCAAAATATCTCCAGCATCACTGGGCGGATTTTAGTGAAACTCTCAAAACGTAATACWTGGATGTTCAWCTACAACTCATCAACTTTTGAAGTGGACCTGATTTAAGTAGGCCRCCACCGCCCGGTGAAATTAGACAACACAAAACTGTCTGTGTTTCAGTCAAATCCTCAGATACCGAGCTAAAATTTGGTGTGGTAGTAGCTGAGAGTTAATCACAACACATACTCTAAGCACGTAGGGTTATTTTCAAAGTTAGGYCAAAACATTTATAACTCTGTCACATCTCGACACATGATGAGCTGAATTTAAAAAAAGGTGGCAGGGCCTGGGCCTTTAACTCGTCATGGAACAGAAACGCTGGATGGGTTTTAATAACAAATATGAGTCTGTTTCCTTCTTCTGGTTCTGGTCCTGATCAGGGAGGGTGTGTGTGTGTGCACCAGAAACAGACACAACATTTAGGATTACATCAATTCAGCTGGATTTGAATTTTGCAAAGGTTGTATCTTATTGAAAACAAACATTAACACTGTGAGAACAGGCTTAAAAATATACATTACATTACTATTCAAATTGCTCATCCATATCATTTTTTTAAAACAGAAAACCTTAAATCTATATTTTTTTATATAAAAAAAAGACTAAAGGCAGTCGAACATCTTTGGAGGAAAACAGCAGCTTTGAGAATCGATCAACTTTCCCACAGGGGCGACAGAGAATTTGGTTTCTGCAATCAATGATCACTGCAAAGTCCCAGAAAAGCCACATCAGAATGTCAAGATTTATATAAAAATTATAATAATAATAATTCAGACCCAAAAGACCTGCTTTAGCCTACAACCGTGCAGCAGATCCAGGTATTAGTCGGTGACTGGTCCAGTGTGTGAGAGGAARGGGGAGGGGGAGGAGAAGGTGTGGGTTTACTCGCAAACATTGATTTAAATTTGGGCGAGTGACGCCCCATTTTCATTTTTACTTATTTTTCTTTTATTGCATTTTTATTTTCTCACCCAACTCGTAACTTTTTCTCCCCCCCACACACTATTTAGTCCACCTGGCGCCCTAAGCAGAGCGATAACAACCCAGGCAGAGGCAGCGAAGTGCAGAGAACCGTGATGTTTGGGGAGATTTTCCCACAGCAGCGCAGTCCTTCAAAACACATATCCTGGGCTCTGATGGGGGGGAAATAATGACTGAGTTTACTGGGTCATGTGGGTTATTTGATCTTTTATTTGGGGATTAATTTCGCCCTGTGAGGAAGTCAAAGGAAAGGGGTAAAAAGCCGAACGTGAACGCAGTTAAGAAAAAACGTGGGCACAAAGTTGCCGCCGTCGCCAGCCTCGCTCCACTTTTCCTCTAATTTAAGTTTCACCCGGGTGTAAAAACTTGTCAGCKGTGTTTTCAGAAATCCCCACCGAGCGTCAGTCTTACCTGTTGGCCCCTCGATGCCATCGGCGTAGATCTGAACACTTAAAAGCAGCAGAAAGGCGCAGGTGTTCATCGTGAAGGTGTTTTAGTCCACTTTAAAGGAGAAGCAGAAGTCATTTCCTTCGCTCCGTGAGGTCCGCGGAGGGCAGCGGCCGRGCGGATCCCGGCTAGTCCTCCAGTTTAGACGGAATTGAGTTTCGGAGACACTCGGGGAGACGGGGTAGAGCTAGTTCTGCAAACTGACGTCAGGGTAAACAGTTCAGGAGAGAAAATTTTCTTTCCCATGCCCACTTTCCCTCCCCGGGAGCCGCTTCTAGCCTCTAAATGTGAGCCGGGCGCCTCCAAGTGGYCAAACCCTCCTAATCACACCACGGTGTTCAAAAACTGTTTCATCACTCATGCTTTTAAGAATTATTCATATTTTAGAGTTAGTAAACCTTTTTGTGTGCATATTTGCTTATCATAAAAGAGCATTCCAGATTTTTGTAAACTGTGATTCTATAGAAAAGTTATGAGCAGTTAATATCTTACCTGCTGTAGATAGCTCATTGAACAKCCCCGAGGTTACCTCAAATACTTCTTTAAAAGTAAATACTGATATTTTTATGATGCATCTGCACCTCCAGTCACTCAAACCATGTTTTTGATGAGAAAAGTAAAGATTCTCAGTTTGTGGTGTTGTGTACACAAGAGACGGGACCTTTTTGTAAACAAAGACTTAGCCGCCTGTTTCTGTGCATGCCCTCTATCATTTTATTCCCTAGAAACTAAAACACTCATTTCTGTTTTTTGTGTGTCTGTGTCTCTGTCAGGATGGATGAGACGTTTAGGTCGTAGTCTTTATGGAGGTGTGGGTTCAAATCCCCACTTCTGACTGAATATTTTTTATGTGAAATACATCCCTGAAAATACCTTTCTGCTCAGATTGCGCTTCAAAATAACTACAGTAAAATCCTCCTCCAACCAGTCCGTGGCACAGCTGTCTTGKGACCGGAATATTATCGATTCAGTTCCCTATGTGGCAATGTCCTTGAGCAAGGCACCTCTTCCCTAGGTGCTGTGTATCTAGCATGTGATGGGTCAAATGCAGAGAGCAAACTTTGTTTTTGCATAGAAATGCAACAACATAGAGGTATTTTGTCCTGATTCTGTCACCTTTAAATTTTGATTGTGTGCTAAAATAACTGTAAATGGGATCAAGGGTGGTGGGRAAATTAATAAATAATATTCATAAAAAAAACTACAATTGTTTTTTTTTAAATCAAACTTAGAATTTTCTTTAGCTGTTTTGATGTTAAAGTGGAGGTTGTCGCCACCTAGTGGCATTGCTTGGGTATTTCAGGGTTTTTGTCTACATGTGTGGACTTAAAAAATACTGTACATTGCATTCTTAGCACAAAAAGCAGGGAAGTTAGTGTTTGGTGGATTTTTTCTTTGTTGTAACAATGCTTCTTGGCAATAAGTCCTGATTGGCAGCACCTGGAGGTACCAGAAGCTCAAAACAATATCATCTACAATGTCAATACCATCAGAAAAACAAGGCAGAGATTTGGYAATATTTTCAYGTGTGCAACCCACATAGTCACTGCTCATCCCACAACCACATTTTCCATACAAATSTGGCACCATTTAGAAGGGAAAATATGCTTTCTAACAGTAAAAGATTTATWATATGGTGGGTCTTCACGATTCCATAACTCTGCTTTTAAAAAATGTTACAGAGGTTCATGTAAATGTGATTTTATAAAAACTGTCACATCACCATATGTTTTAGGTTGCACGTTTTTTTTCACCTTAGGAATATTATTTTAGTTCGGCCAGAAGTGCAACAGCCAGCTGCTGCTGCTATCAGCGGTWGCAAAATCCCAATAAAGTAATATGTAATAAGCGTGTCGTGTAAAGTAAGCTGTGGTGCACAGGTTTACAAAATAGTGTTTGCGTGAAAAGCAACATTTTTGAGTTTCTTTAAAGGTGGTAGAGATCCACTTTGGTCGTGTCTCTGCTTGGACTAGCCGTTAGCTCATCGGTCCAGTCACAGTTAACCTGTTTCTCCAAACTGAGGTTGGTTAAAGCAGTGATTTTCAAACCTTTAAGCTTCACGAAATAACCCCAGATAATGCCGCTTTACTTATGCAAACTTTGCTAATACCTCTGTTGAACATGTGCAATAGCAATAATTGCAGATACTACTTTTAATCATTATGATTATTGTATTATTTTTTTCAAATAAATATGGTGATAATATCCCATTAGCATTTTTTCTTTTCATTTCAACTGATGTCTGGAAATCATCCCACCCTCACTTGATGTTTAAAGACCCCAACCACTTGTTTGAAGCRTTATCTACAACATGTAAGATAATTATCAATTATAATTTCACAGAACCCCATCTTCAGTTCTGTTTTTAGCACTTTTTCTTAGGTGTAAAACTGTAAGACTGTAGCAAACATTTGAGTTGTTCAGGTAAGACTTGAAGGTCCAAACAAATACGTTAAAATAGTGTGAAACTCAGGCTTCAGCAGGACTAAGAGTGTGGATGTCCTCGTTAGTTCACAGCCACACACTCATAACTCCAGCTTTCAAACTAACAATTGGCTTGTCATGGTTACTTTCAATAACGTGTTAGTTTCATCAAAATAATTGGGATAAACTTTTTTTTTGTCATTTTGGGCCCACTTTATCTTGTAAATACAGTGGGTAAAATAAGTATTGAACATGTCACCATTTTTCTTAGTAAATATATTACTAGAGGTGCTAATGACATGAAATTTTCACCAGATGTCGGTAACAACCCAAGTGATCCAATGAGAAAAATGTTGACGTGTTCAATACTTATTTTACCAGCTGTATAAAAACAAATCAAGAAAAAGCACCAAGCTAAAACCTGCTTGCCCATTATTTAGGACACAGCAGGCAGGTATTGTAAAAATAAACAGCAAAAATGTGTCTCGTCTCATCATTTGCTTCGTGCTGCACCCCACATCTTGTGATGGAAGCCAAAAAAACAAAAAACAACAACAACAACGACAACACAGTGTCTATTCAGGCGTCAGAGCTGCCTAAAATGTCGATGACAGTCTGAAGCAACCCGACACAAATGTTAACACACCGGCACCACCGATGGATTTTCTTCAACACCTCCAAATGTCAGTCATTATAATGACCTTATCACATAATAGGCTGATGATGTAATTACCATGGCAGGCCTAGTTAAATGTCTCCAACCACTCTTGTGTTTATAAATCATATCAGGTGCTCCATACAGGCAGGAATTCTATCTTTAAGTGGGTAAAAAAAGTAATATGTGTTTGGATTTTTTTTTTTTGCTCGTTTGTTGCTGTTTTGCAGCCAATATCAGTTTTCTATATCCTCACAGGACAGACAGGTATGCATGGCTTCATATCTGCTCATGACAGCTGCAGGGCATATTTCTCCATAAATTAGAAGCTCTGACATGTGTGCATTGGATTTGCATTTGATGAGGCTACGAAGAAGAAAAAAAAAACAGCTTATGTTATAGAGTTTTTGACAAACTAGATTRCAGGAATCACTTGTAGGTTTGATGYGGTGTGAAGGAAATTAAAAGCAAACATGGAAAAATGGAATATTTACTGGAAACGACGCTTCTCTGACATATTCTCCAGCTTGTTACCAGCTTTCTCCTACGGTTGTTTGACGGAGCAGACACTTTCCACACAGTGCAAACCTTTTTTTTTTTTTTTACTTATTTTTGCATTTTTTGTTGTATTACCCTTTCCAATTAAACACTTTATTTTTGTGACAAAATACAGAGCAGCTGCTCATTTAATCGTGACTCTTGAATAAACATGTCTCTACTCGGACCATTTTGCAGTTCAGCTCRTTGTTGTCGTGTCGACTTTAAAACTGAGCACTAAATTTAAAAAAAGGTGGCCGAACGGACGCAGCTAATGCTTCCCAACATGAATGCACTCTGCAGACGCTGATGCCGCTCCTGAATTAGCCAYGAATGATGCAAATAATTTAATTTCGTGAAAGGAGCCTGTCAAAATAAAAGCTGTAATTACACCTGCTTGATTCATGGCAGGCACTTTTTGTGTGCAATTGTGTTGAAAAGGCAGTGATTTATTTAAATGAGGGGGGTGGGGGGGAGTGGTTATTTTGGGGCTGGGATGTTGTTCAGCCGGGGCCGCACTTTAATTTGCAGTAATGGGACGTTGCAAAAACACTGTTTGAATCAAACAGCGGGATGTGTCAGCAGAGATGCTGAGAGCCGTGCGGTGATGATAGTCATTTGATCGGGCATTTTATCAGCTGCCAC
>NW_013952550.1:861795-863069 GCF_001266775.1 Austrofundulus limnaeus
CCCCCACCCTCCAACAAACAACTACATCTGGACAGGCGGTGTTGTTCATGAATATATAATCACATATCATCGCCGTACCGAGACAAGTTGTCAGAGGCAGCCCGTCGCTGTCTGTCACGCAGCTTCAGCAGAACCAGCACAATGATGCAAACGCAGAGCAGCAAGGAGGCTGCCTCTGGGTGTTAAAAGACCGTTTTATTTTATTTTGTCTTTTAAAGCAAGATTTCTATTATTACAATGCAACTGAAAGTGTCTGAAAGACGAGTGCATTCAGAATCGTCGTCATCTGATGCTGATAAATTACGCATTCGGTTCACTTCGTAGAGAGATACAAGCCAAAGGAATTGGGAAAGAAATGTAACTTTTTAGACCAAATTTTTTTTAGAAAATTAGGTTTGTTTTTATACAGAATTTGTCATTTAGCACCAAGTCGGAATTTTTTTTTTTGTGGATGGCCTCCCTTCTACCATCCTCTCCACACCATTATGTTTTTTTTTTTTTTTTTTTTTTTTTTTGTGAAGAGAAAATAGAGAGAGAGAGAAAAACAGAGAGAGAAGTAATTAGAAAGATAGAAAGACTGAAATAGCGGAGTATATTAAATATACACCAACAAAAAACAGGACCACACACCCAACATCTGTCCGCTCACCTGAAAAATAAATGGATAAATACATAGAGGGCATATATAAAAATATACACATACGCATACATTTATAAAGATATACATACATACAAGCCTACATTCATAAATATTGTCCGTATATACACATAGACATATGTACACACTCAGTGACCAGTCAGAACCCCCCAAATCAGAGCACCTGTTTGTGAGCAGTTGTGAACATGCGTGTACATACAAGATTTCTCCAATAGAATTTTTAATAGTGACTGTGGAGGACCGAGACCCAACCCCCAAGACACGAGGCAGACATAGGGAAGACCAGAGCCCAAGGGCCCGAGAGGAATCCCGAGTGCAGAGCCCCAAGGGGCACCCGCACGGGAAGATCCGCCCACCCACCCCCCAGATCAGACCATAGGGGAGAACTGGGAGAGTCCCCCCAGCGACCACACGCACAGCCCCCGAGGCCATCAGCGACTCATGGGCCCCACCGGCACCCGCCATACCATAGCAGATCCAGGAAAGGGCACAGAGGTCAGGGCCCCCAGGACGCACCCCGTCCAGGCCAAAGCCCGAAAGGCCCAGAGGACCCGAGCCCCAACAGGCAGTCACCAGGCCAGGCCGGCACACACCCCAGCGCCCAGCCCCAGACCCC
>NW_013952550.1:863538-867900 GCF_001266775.1 Austrofundulus limnaeus
GCCCCGCCCCCAGCGACCGTCCAAGCCCCGAGCCCACCCACAGCCCAGGACCGCACCCGGTGGTCCGCCCAAGTCAGAAAAATTAACTGGAAAGCAGGGCTGGCTCTAGCCATTTTGGTGCCCTAGGCGAGTTGAAGCGCAACACCCCCACCCCCACCGAACTATGTCCCACCACCCCAATTTAAACCCCTAAAAACAAGTTTGACAGTGTAAGGTACTATGGTAAACTTAGATTTATTTGCTTTCCCAAAACGCAAATAAATACAACATACATGTCAACTTGTATGGATTGTCCATAAGTTATAAGGATTTTACATCATTTTGCAGGTATACAGACATATACTGTAGAGCAATCTCAGATTTTTTTCAAGTCTTACGGATTTTTTCAAAACCTCATTTTCAAAATTATCTAACATGTCAGAGCCTGTAGGATGATTTAAAAAAAAACAATAAATAACATTAAATAGCCATCTTCTAACCTGTTCTGCCGGTAGAATTAAGTTTTGAACTTTTTCCACTCTCCTTTCAATTCAATTCAATTCAAATTCAAAAATACTTTATTGATCCCAGAGGGAAATTAGGTATTTCCTCCTTCCTCCATCAAGGTGGAGAAACTGTTTTATGGGTAGTTTATTTTTCCTGTAATACTTARTTATATGTTTTTAAGACAAAGCTAACTGAAARGGGTGCTGAGCAGAGTTACRRCCAAGAATTACAAATAAWTACTTTTTTGTCTTCTGCAGTTCRGCGCCCCCTCTAGCAGATGGCGCTCTAGGCGACCGCCTAGTTCGCCTATGCCAAGAGCYGGCTCTGCTGGAAAGTTTGATGGAAAAGTTTGATCTGAATCGTTTGACCGACTCTTTTAAACGAACTGTGGGGACCGAGTCGCAGGTGATGAAAACATTTTGCTCCTCAGATGCAGACACACACAGGAGGCCCCTCTTTGCTTTTTCACTGAGACCGAGAAGAACAGACAAAGGGGAGGAGTGCAGCAGGCCTGTTTAAAAAGAACAGATCCACAGGAWCTGGCTAATAAAATTGTGAGGAAAAGCTTTGAAAGAACAGCAGAAAGCCTGAAGAACTACTGAATACTTTTAAAATGTATGGCTCCCTGAAAACAAAAAAATAGTTGAATACTGCATATTGCAAACATAGATTATTGCAGCAAGACAGTGTTGCAGTGGATAATAAGAGTTTTTGTTTCTTCACTGCAACTTTTCAGACTACACATCCTAATTATTACTTCTTCTTGTCGTCTTTTCTCTAATAATCTCAGTCTCATGTGAGKTTTTTTTGTCTCTTTCACCTCCTCCTCTCTGGTGTAGGAGCCTCCAGGAAGGTTTCCCCTCCTTTGTTTGGTATTTTTGTGCATCCCTGCCATGTCTTTGTCCTCGTCATCCCCGTCTGCTTTGCCACCTGCAGCCAGGAGACTCTGAGGGACAAAGGCAGAGGGATGAGAGAAGARCTGCGAGCGAGGTGCAGCAGGGAAACCGTTAACAGGAAGTGGACAGATCACTGTGCTTCTTTTAACRGCCGACAGCAAGTTATGGCTGCGTCTTCTCCACCGGCTCTGACGATGAGATCGAAGGTGATTCAGGGACGAGGCTTTGAGAGATCGGCTTTTATTGCAGCTCTGCTTCCTCTGGTCTTTCAAGAACTGGTCCAGCACTACATAAAAAACAAGAAACTGGTTAATAAAACCCACTGCAGTGTGTGTGTGTGTGTGTGTGTGTGGTTTTGACAGCTGTCACCTTCGTTCTGGCTGCACCTCAGGTCCACGGCTTGTTTCACAGAGTCTAAAAGCCCAAACATCTCACACAAGGAATGAAGTATGAAGACATCTGACCAAACAAAAATAAGCACAGTCGGGGAAAAAATCTTGTGCGACTCACCTGAATACAGCGTATTTAACATTTATATCTGAGGACATTTTGTGTTTAATTAACTGAATGTAAGCGTATGCTTTAAACAGAGAAATAGTCAGTATGTCTTATCAGTAGGAGGCCCTTCTTTCTGCATAAACAAAGCTACATTCCAATGTCTGACAAAAAAGGTACCGCCCCCTAGGGGTGTGACCAGGAAGTTAGGTTTACATGTGACTTTAAGAGGGTGATTCATTATTTTTCTTTTTAGGGCAGCAGCTGCTCCGGAGTGGGTTGTTGTTCGTTTGTTTCTGATAAGGTCCAAGGCTGTGAGCTGGAATGGAGTCTTTTAATAAAGATTTTTAGAAAAGAATCAACTTTTGAGAATCAACAATGCTTTTTTGGATGATTATTCCCTTTGATATTAGATGGTGTGCAACTGGAAGGATTTTTGGTAGCACCTATTTTGCTTTTGGACATTTATTATGATGCAAACCCATAGCAACATGATGGTTTGTTATAACAAGGAGTAGCTAATTGGCATCTGAAAACCTCAAATAATACCTCATCTCTAGCCTTCAACTACAGCCCCGAATTCCAGATGAGTTGAAAAGGAGGTGCTGTGGGCGCAGAGCAGGAGCAAAGAGGCGAGGGAGAAGGAGAAAGTTCTAACCTTCAGTTAGAGCTGTTTTATATACTACAGTGTTTCTGTATTGTATTTGTATCTATTTTTTATACAAGTCTTGACTGAACTGTAAAGCACTTTGGTCAGCTTTTGTTGTTTTAATGTGCTRTAAATSAAATCAATTTGAAATTGACCATCTCTTCCATTGATCATGATGGGTAATGCGAGATTGTTGGGGAMCAAGCTGTGAAAATCCAAGCCCTAAAAAGAACCCAGCCAGAGTATTAGGAATGCAGTTACCAGTTCCTCTATCTCACGTTAGGTGGCGCTGTGGAGTCATTTGGCCACGCCCATTGAAAATTCCAATGGAATCTTGCTATTTTCGCTGGGGGACGATTTTGTGTAAAGTTTGGTGAGTTTTCGAGTATGGCAAAGCCTCCAAATTTGTGTTCAAAGAGGCTGTGTTTTGGCTGCAGGATTATATGCCTGACTCCAGTGTCTGCCTGACAGGCTTTCTGACCAAACCATGGACAGTCCTGAGTGTCCTCTTCATCAGACTGTCATACTGCAACAGACTGTCCTCACATTCTTCATCAGATTTCCTGGATAATATGAGTTACAACAACATTAAATTTCCCTTTGGTATTAATAAAGTATTACTAAACTGAACTGAACTGAACTGAACTGAATTGAACCTTGACTTCCAATTATTGATCCTGTTTCTCTTACATATCTGTATAGCTTTTAATAACTTTCCAAATGTAATGTCTAATCAAGAACAAAGCTGGTGAAATAACTTCCTTTTTTTCTGGTCCTGGTGTTGAGCAGTGAAGACTTTTCTATAAACGTTGCAGCTTTATTATTTTCCATACAGACAAGGCTTTTAGATTAGATTGAGATTATTTCCACAGTAATACAAAAATTAATGCATTTAAATCCCCACTGTGCGAATCTACCTGTATCCTGCAGGTCAGCCTTCTCACTGCGAAGCTCCACTCCTATTAAAGTGGTCACCAATTTATTCTGGAGCGAACAGGACCGCCCCCATCAGCCCGGCATCTGAAACCCACCTCCAAAGACTCAGCACTCCTTTAAGAAAGTAGATGAGACATTTATCAATATTTTTCCTCTATTAAGAGTTCAAAACAAACAAAAAACATAAAAGCACCACTATAAATAGACTGTTTGAACATACAGTATCTGTCTGTGTGTGCTGTAAAACACACTTGAGACAAATAAGGTGGAGAGGAGAAGCAAGGGGAAATGACTGGGTGACGTTTGAAGAGAGAAGGAACACTGACAGGGTAATAAATGGAGGAGTGGAAAGACAGACAAGACAGCCATGTCAAGGTTAGAGGGGGAGAAAAAATACAGATAAGTAGAAAGAAGATCAACTCTCAAAGAGAGAATGTTAAATAAGTGGCAGATGTGGGGAAGAGTGGGAAAATGGGTTAGGAAAGAGGAGCTCAGATGAGAGAAAGGAGGGCAGAAGAGATTTGAAGGAGAATGAAATATTACTGGATCTGCGCTGAGAGAAACAACTTGTGTGCATTAGAGGGAGAAAAACTGAAACGTGTTAAATATCTTACGGAGAATTAATAAATGTATGTTAGTATTTGTGTCAAGATGTTACAATATTACTACACAGTAAAAAAAATTTAAAAATCACTCTTGGTTTTATTTTGGAAATACAGTATCTCCTCTATCACTGAAATGCAGAAACTTATAAAAACTGCAGAAATAGTCAGTATTTTTTTATCTAAAAGGACAAAAACAAAACATTGTAAAGAAAGTGATTTTAATATCTATCTATCTATCTATCTATCTATCTATCTATCTATCTATCTATCTATCTATCTATCTATCTATCTATCT
>NW_013952550.1:869257-878567 GCF_001266775.1 Austrofundulus limnaeus
ATGTGATTGTGATGCTGTATTTCTGAGTGTTTTATGTGCTGCAGAACAGGAACCTGCTGTAAAACAGCAATTATGCTGAGTCAGGCTTGATTTTTTTAGTAATCTTTTCCTGTTAAATCAATAAATCAAATCAAATCAAAAGAATAAAAGTGATGGATGGATTTTTGTACATTTGTATATTTTATATATTGTACTACAACAGGATCCTGTATTTAATAAAATGGAAGGGGGGTGCATGTAAAACTAAACCCAAAATTTGTTTTAATTATGAAAATTTCTGTATTTTTACAACACACTTATTTTCCATTGTTTTGACATTTTTTTGTTTATGGCCCCTGCTGCCTGAATAATGCCCTTTGCAGGTATTGTTATTTATTTCTTTATTTCTTTATTTATTTGTTTATTTATTTGTTTATTTTTGTAMAGTGTAATAAAACTGAAGAGCAGAGTAATTGTAGCCCTTTTGCTAAGAATTTGTCAACCTGTTCCAATCCTAATGACAAGTAAAACAGCATGGTCAGCAAGGAGCCACAATCTGCTCTTCACTGGATCCCCACAGGCAGTTTTCCTGACCGAGGTCCTCCTGGAACAAAGCCTAATCAGGTCACCTTTGAAAGCCCTTAAATCAAAGCTCCGACCTCGGCTCCAAACAGTCACACCTGGAAATGTCAGCTGCTGTCGTCGGCYGTATAAACAGACGTGACTGCAGGTCAGCAACTTTTTTGAGGACAGTCTGCAGGAACTTCCTCTAACCTGCTGATTCAAAGGTTTGTGGATTTGCTGCATCTGAGGGGTCAAACCTTTGTGGTGGGAAGRGGTGAGACATTCGATATGGATTAAAAAACTTGTGGGAGTCCTTTATGGAAGCTATAGGAAATGGTCTCTTAAGGGGGGATATTATGTATTTTCCAGGAACATAGTTCAATTTTATATCACAATCAAGTTGCCTTCAGTTGTTATGAAAATGCTGTATGGTATATCATAAATAAAAGTGAATCTTTTCACTCTTTCTAGATTTAAAATTGAATCATTCTTGTACATCCACTGCAATTTGCAAAGTTAGTTATTCCATCCTATTATTTATATTTACCTGACTTTTATTCTATRGCTCAGCAGTTTTTAAAAATACCTATTGTCCCATATTTGTTTTATCTGTACTTTAAAGAAATGCTTGAACATTTGCTGAAAATGTATTCTAGCCTTTTTATAGTTTTTGGTCATTCATTTACGCAGAAAAGTGCTGACCAAGCACCTCTCTAACTAAACTGTTTATTCATCAATCCAGTCAAAATTAATTAATTAAAATTCATTTCTTTTTCTCAACAGGTTCTTACCTGTTGTAGACAGCTACTTAAATTATGATAACTGTCTGCTTTTCTGCAGAGAAGATCTGAACTATCAATTTAAGGTAAGTTGCCATTAACAGATTTAAAATGCATACATGTATTAATACATTGATTTATCATAATAAACAAGAGTTTTCAACTGGGATATATATAATTTCTAAAAAATGTAAGTTATACACATCATATTATTTATGGTGAAATTCTGGCAACATAATGTACAAGTTTTTTTACAGTGAGGTAGCAGGAGACAGAACAAAAACTGCCTATCATCAATTTATGCAGAATTACAAACTTTTATACACAACACAGAACCTGAGGTGTCATCTTAAACAGCAGAACAAGAAAAAATCCATCAACAGAWTATTCCATGTCTGTTTAGCTGTTTTTAAACTTTGATTGAGGGCAGATTTTTCACCCATGAATTGTCTCCACTCTTTTACTTACCAGGCATGTCAGCTTTTTTTTATCCTGACAGAATCTGTTGGCTGTTGTGGGGTTTCCAAGTTTCTGTGGACTATTAGTGCTCTCTGATGTTGCTCTGAATGAATCCTCAGAAGACTCATTTCCTTCCCCCACATTATGCATTTCTGTGGAAATGGAAACAGCCAATACATCCATCAAATAGTAGRAAACTGTCATGTTAACACAGACAAGAAACAAGAAAGATTTCCAAAAACAACAATAAAAAAAGGTTTGTTATTTGTGTGAAGTCTTTATTAGAACTCGCGTCTGTTTCCTGTTTTTATTTGTTTTTTGTTTTCATACACATTTTTACTTTTTTACTTCTGCACACTTTGTGCCATTTTAAGTCATTCCTATAAAAACAGTCACTCATTCAGAACACAAGTGCCATGGCTTTGGTTTTTTTGAACTTTTAAATTTCAAAAAAACTACTTAAAAACCATTTCACTTTATTTATAAGTATATTATTTATTTTAATTATAATTTCTCCACAGAAATGCACAGAAATCACATAAATTCCTAAAATCTGCTTCAAACTTCTTCTATTATTGTTTTCTTATTTTACTGAAAATCGCCCTGCTACTTTAAGCATTTAAATAGCATTTTGCTGCCTGAGCCTTTAGTTAGCTTTTTGCTACATTTAGCAACACTTTTGCTACTTTTATCTAGCCATTTACAACTTAAAACTTCTAGCTACCATTTTCTTAATTGTAGTTTTCAAGTAATCTTTGGCTACTTTTAGCTTATATCTACCATTTTGCATTTAGGTTTTAGCCAGTCGATTTTTTTGCTTTTAGCTTCTAATTGGGCTTTTGTTACTTTTTGGTAATTCTGTTGCTACTTTTAAGTTTTAGTTAGTTATTTTCCACTTGAGCTTTTAGCTACAATTAATTAGACTTTTGCTACTTTCAGCTAGTCATTTTCTAAACATCTAGCTACCATTGTGTTATTTGCAGTTTTCAAATAGCCTTTGGCTACTTTTAGATTAYATCTAGCCTTTTGCTACACTTAGGTTTTAGCCGGCCTTTTGTTGTATTTAGCTTCTAATTAGGCTTTTGATACTTTAGTTACCCTGTCGCTACTTTTAAGTTTTAGTTAGCCATTTAGTACTTGAGCTTTAGCTAGCATTCAGCTACTTTCAGTCATTAGTGGATATTTTGTTGCTCCAAGCCGTTTTCTATTTAGTGCTTCTAGGTGCCATTTTGCTATTTGTAGCTTTTAGCTAGTGTCTTGCYTTTGTAGTGTCTAAGAGTGGGGGCCTCTTCTCAGGAATGCACAGATGTGTTATGCCTCTCTTAGTTCTCCAGCTTCAGAGCTCGGCACATATTACCATATTAGGGAAGGAATGTTTAAGGTATACYGTGACAAAATTTATGGTACATCTGTTGGACTACACCATAAAGAGGCTTGTATGCCCCCCACCCTTGGCCTTCATTCTTCATCTTTCTTACTTGGTGAACCATTTGGCTTGGAGGCCACAATTTGGTTTTTGGCTGTAATCTCCTGGACTGCAAAATAAAGATTCTTGCTGTTCAACCAGCCTGTTTCAGAGTTTCTCTCTTCATTGAGCAGCAGCAATTCTGCAGAACCAGAAGACGTGGTATTCACACCTCACTTTATTTAGCATCAAACCGGTGTTTTTGATTTTTAGACATAGTGCTCAGTTTCTTTAGCTTTAACAACTCAGCTTTAGTTTTATCATTTATTTATTTATTTTAGCAGTTTTTCAGAACAAAGTATTCACGTTGCATTTTATCAAAAACTCTAAAGTCTTGCATTTCACATAAATGTTCAGTTTCGTTTGGTTTCAAACTGTTTATTTTGTTTGTTGTTTTTTTTTGCAACAAGATTTCATCGAGCCTCTTCTAAAATTCTTAATTTGGCATCTTTTTGATACAACAGCAGTTCAGACAGATGTAGGAGAGAAGAAAAAAAAAACAAACAGTGAACTGGAAATGCCAGCTGAAATGTACCTGTCAGAGGAAGCGCTCGTCCTCCAGCAGGGTCTGGAGCCAGACACGACAGGCCCGGCTGCACCGAGATCCCTGGAGGAGGCAGCGGGCCRCTGATCAGCACATCAGATTTAGTGCTGCGGCAGGTGTTGCTGCACACGGAGTCGTGCTGGTAGAAGTCTATCTGGCCGGAGTCCATCATCTTCCTGCAAGGGGATGGGTGGGTTTTAAAAAAAACAGCAAAATGTATGAGAATCTTTTTTTGTGTATGTGTGTGTATGCTTCACAGTAGTTGGTTAGACATGRAGCTCGTCAATCGGGGCCTCAGGAGGAGCGCAGATGATAAGATCAGACACGGCCTGTTGAATTGTGAGCGCTGCCTCGCCGTAACACCAGCAGTGAGCGCAAACAGGATGAAGAAGTGAGAAGCCTGACTTGGCAGCTTACATTCATCTATCATCATAGCTCTGATTACCCACCGCCGCTGGAATGCAGTGGCAAACACACACTGTAGGAAAATACGGTACTTGAAAGAAAAAAAGTGCCGTACGTTCGCAAAGTACGAGAYGTAAACCTGACATGACAGAATTAAGTGAGGCTAATGTTCCTTCACACTTGGACAGATWTTTGTTTCTGCGGAGTTTTTATTCACCTACTTGAGCATGACCCCTCCCAGCCCGATGGCCCTCTTCCAGTCCTTCAGAGTGGCTTTCCCAGCCAAGTTTACGAACTGCTTGGGACTAATGAGCTGCTCATTAAACTGTGAACAAAAACAGACATGGCAATTTATGTCATGTAAACAATCAATAACACAGAGGCTGCTGGGAATAAAAGGGAATATTTCTAGCCCTCCTGGGAGACACTTTTAAGTTCAACTCAAAAAGAAACTAGGGAAAACGTTTAGCCCGTTACCTCGCACGCCGAAGATGTCAATAACGACACTGCACGAGCTTTTAATGCTCCTATAAGCACTGAGGAGAACTCTCAGCTACTACCACGCCAAATTTTCATCATCTTAAATCAGATCAGTTCTAAAAGTTAATCAGTTGGGCCAAGACATTTGTTTCAAGCTTAAATTACAACAAATATCTCTTAAAAATAGAAAGTTCTTGTGAAAAATGATCCAAGCCTTTACTGTGATTTAACCTCACTCCAGTGGTGCTTGTTTGCACAAATACAAGACTACTAAAATTATTATTATTATGTTTTGTTTATTTATTTGGGATGAAGAATGAATAAAATTAATTCACGTAACACAAACGAATGATTTGCCACCTCTTGGTTACAATAATGATTGTTGAACTCACTCGGACACATCTCACGTTGATTCCAGGACACACAAACTTCCTGACGAGCAGGACGGCTCGGCTGTCTCCGCAGGYGATGGGGTAACCACACTCAGCATCCTCTCCTCCAGCTTTACAATCATCTAAACGTCACAAACACACACAAAAATATACATTCACACTGTATGGGTTAATTCATTAGGTTGGTTTTAAATGCTAAATTTTGTTAGAATAGGTAAAAATAAAATAAAGAGATTTTTCTTTCCTGGGTGGGTCTTGACAGTGAGATCAGTGGATCCAGTGTCTGTAGTGTCATAATTTAACCTGTAGAGGGCGACAGACAAAATTATTATCTGGTTAAAAGCTGCAATTTATTTTATCCACATTGTCTATTATTTTATTTTGGTCCAAGGGTAGCAGGAGGGTTACGAATGTGTTGCAAAAATTTTCAAAAAGTGCCAATAGGGACTTTTGTCACACAGTTTAGCTCATACAAACAGTAAACTGAACATACAGGCTGCCTTCAAATACTACCCATGATGCTGCAGGATGACTTGAGTCCTCTTCTTGTTTCTGCTGAACTCTTCTTCATCTTTTTTTTTTACCATCATGACTTGTTCTGAAGACATCTCAGCACTAGCCATCATGCCACCCTGTAGAGAGCTGCACACAGATGAGGATGCACAGTAAAGATAAGAAATGTGTTCATGTTCAAATCAAATGAGTAGTTTTATCTGGTGATGCACAAATAAATAAAATCTTCCCACAGTTTATTTTTTTTGGCTTCCATAGATACTGTTAATGAGATTAAAAGGACCCTGGCCCACTGTGTTGCTGTAAAAAAGCAGATCACTGAAAAAGCTGCAGCTCATACTTTTAAATAAACCTTGAGTTGTGAGATCTGCATTGTATGGAAGCCCATTTCCGCCACCCTGATAAAAAATAAATAAAACTTGTACCTCATAATTATGACTTAGCTATCTCGAGATAGCTAAGTCATAATTATGAGCTAGCTAAGTCATAATCATGAGATACAAGTTTTATTTTTTTATCAGGGTGGCGGAAATGGGCTTCCATAGCATTGTAAACATGAATGTTGAACAGTTTGTGATCTAGTTTGCAAAATCATTTGAAATCCAAAGCAAAGTTCAAGGATTTATTTGCCTTTATGGTTGTGAATGTTAATTATTCTAATTTTGGTTGAAGAATTGTCAGTTTTTTTTAGCATATTGCTTTCTAAAGCAATATACTGAGGCCTTAAAACATATATTTTTTACAAGTTGGAAAATTATTAATATATATTTAAATTCACTGACTGTATGTCATTTTGATTTAAAGAAAGTTCTGGTATTGATGTCTTAAAAAGTAGGGTAATTATAAACATCAAGGTGGTATCATTAAATGTTACAACGGCCTGCCACAGATTAGGATATTATTTACTACACAAACTACTACAGCAACAAGAAATACGTCGTGCAGAGTATAGTGGAATTATTAACATATAAATTTTAAAAAGAACATACTCTTGTCACCAGTACCWGGCCAAATTAAAAAGTAAAACTTTGAAAGAACTGTCAAAGAGGACCATTAAACAAGATTACAAGAAAACTCGTGTCCTTTAGAAAACAAAGGAGTGTCGTGGATTTGTTTTGTTAGTCACGCTGTTTCAAAGCAGCTGTGTTTTTGTTGTTGCCTGTGTTTCACCAGCAGGTGGCAGGTTTCGCTCTTAGTTTGAACACAGATAGAAATTTAAAAAAGAAATAAGCTTTTTTCCTATATTGACTTTTGAACGCAGCATTTGGGCCTTTTTTGATAAGCACGCCTGTACACCAGAATAGAGTTCACAAACACGCCCCCTGACTACACAACACCCCCTTGTTTGCTACAAAAACACGCCCACTCCCTTTTGTTACGGTGCGCGGGGTGTAGGGGGCGTGTCTTGCAGCGGCTGCGGCTTCAGCCTCTTCTCGTCCACAGCCCCCAAACTGGGAATGGAATGCTTTGGATTTTCTTGATTGACAGTCGTCAGCACCAATAGAAAGTCGAGTTTACGACTCGTGGCCAATAGTAAATACCTAACTCTTCGTGCCTGGAAGTTTTTATTGAAGGAAGAGCTCGGACCATCGAAGTATGCACCTTACGTTTTTGGCGCACAGCCCTGGAAATCATGCTTGGAAACTGCGAAAACATCGGGAACGTAGTGAAGACTCTTATCACCGGGTTTTGGATCACTTTTAGCGTTTGTTCTGTTGGAGTTCGCGGTCAAGAGGGTGAGAAAATCCCGTTTTCTTTTTTCCTCTTTGATGCTTTTTCGGTAAGAATGATTGTGACGTGTGTGGATTTCAAACATCTTGTTAGCTTAGTGCTCATAAAGCCGCTCGAATAGATTAATAACAGTTTAATTATTAAAAGTGAATGTCTTAGTAGTGACACAACTAGTAAGTGAGACAAGCGTCGTGTGTAACTAAGTTTAAATTTTGTTTTTACTAGCAATCTGCTAACTAACRTTGTTTTTGCGCATTGATTTTACGTCAAAAAGAATAAGCACGTGCATTTCACTATTTGTAGGTGCACTATTTTCATCACTATATGAGACCCAAGAAACGTGAAATATTTTAAGAATATATGTTTATTTCACAATATAAACATTTTATATTATAAGCATGAAAGTTAGTGTCATGTGGCAACAATCTTCACATATTCTTGTCTATTTTAACTGCTCATTACAGCTATTTAACACTGTTTGCCCCCCCAAAAAAACACAAGTCATGTTCATTTTATGAATCACAGTGACCACTGTGACCACACAAACACAGACAGAAAGGCAAATAATTACCCTGGCCTGTAGACTATGACTCCAACAATCAGTCATACCACAAATCCTATTTGTTGTTTTTTGTTGGTTTTATTTTTTTATTTTTTGTCCACCTCTTGGGATTTGGTTTCCACATATCGGAAGATGATTAAGTTCAGGGGTAAATTACAAATTCTGAATCATTTTTGTCTTGGCAGCTACTCTAGGTTTGGTGGCGGGCCCAGTTTGCTGTAGTTTTTATCTTGACACATTGGTGGAGGTGAGCAGTGACAGGTGAGCATCCTGTCTGCTAGTGTGGACCTGCAAAGACCTGCCAGACACAYGTCAAGAAACAGCACAATGCTGCTGTGACTGACTCGAACGTGGTGCTGTTCGAGTTCAAATTTTGTGTAATTCACACTTCAGATTTCAAGAACTGGTCAGAACAAGCAAAAACACACATTAGTTCCTGAGTGAGATGAAATTTAAAAACACTCGGGAACTTAAAAAAAAAGAGGCATGTCAAGTGTTGGATAAAGTATCTCAAAGTGATACTTGAGTAAAAGTACAAGTATTCTATCATAAAATTACTTTGGTAAAGTTAGAGTCTCTAAGAATATTACTTGAGTAAAAGTCTTAAAGTATCTGAATTTTTTTGTACTTAAGTATCAAAAGTAAATTTCTGACATAAAATGTACTTACCGTATTTATTCATGTATAATACGATCTCGAGTATAATGTGATATTCATTTTTGAGCTTAAAAAAACTAAAAAATCTAATCAATAACCCGTATATAATACTACCCCCCTACTTTATGGATGATTTTTAGGGTTAAATTTCTAGTATTATACATGAATAAATACAGTAAGTATTAAAAGTAAAAGTATTGAGTAAAAAATGAGTGGCTAGGTTTTCCTAAATGACCTTTATTGGCAGGTGATCTCTCTTAAAAGCATTTTTCCAAAGGTCAAAACTACTATAATGTCATAGTAAAACACTAATATTAAAACAATTAGGATGCACTTGCCTAGCTAGCTAGCTAATGCGCTATGTCCTTGAGTGTGACATCATTTGTGTCACTTGCGGCGCAATTTAAAWGGATAGTTTTTATTTTTTAACAATAATAAACCGTAATGAAAACAAGCAAAAATGAAATAACAATAACGACTTTCTACTTCTTGCCTTTAAAAAATGTAAGGAGTAGCGAGTACAGATAATTGTGTGAAAATGTAATGAGTAGAAGTAAAAAGTAGTCTGAAAAATAATTACTCAAAGTACAGATAAGCAGAATTTCTACTTAAGTACAGTAACAAAGTATTTGTACATAGTTACTTTCCCAGTTTTCACCCACCACCACCGAAGACTAGGGCTGCCACGATTAATCGACGACTAATCGATTATTAAAATAATCGATGACTAATTTAATAATCGATTAATCGTTTTCTTTCTTTCTTTTTTTTGTTCTTTAC
>NW_013952550.1:878956-889606 GCF_001266775.1 Austrofundulus limnaeus
GTGCAATATCTGCAGAGTAGAACTTGCCTTCCACAGCAATTATTTTTAGTTAGCATTTAGCTAAAATCTAACCATGCAGCTACAATAGCAGCTGCATTCTGGCACGATAAGCTGTATGTTTTATATTCAATTAACGTATGATCCGATTAGTCGACTAACCGAATAAATATTCGGTGATTARTCGATTATAAAAATAATCGTTTGTGGCAGCCCTACYGAAGACCTGCCTGGAGAAACAAAGAGCTGAGCGGGCAGGAAGGGGTTACTGGTCACCCAGAACTTTTTCAGCTGCCTCCCACTGGAAGGTGACAGSTCCACGCTCTGTTGACCTCAATAATTGTGCTGCTGTGGCATTTCCAGAGAATCCTTTAGGGACTTGGGGAAGGACATAAACAGTCAAAGCTTTATTGTATTGGGAGCTGTTGTGAAGTAAAGGGAACGGCCGGTGTGATTCAGGATGTGTGAGCGGAAGCTTATCTGGAGGTTTCCCCCTTCAAAACAATCATACTGGGGCCTTATATGGAAGACCTGGACGATGGGGTGATGTTTAGACTTCAGTTGACCCCCGTGTCTTTTTCAACTTTTGACCATTCTTGGACGTGTCGCCTCCTGAGACTTTGCTCACACCACCTCCGCAGTACTGGTCTCTGTGTAACCACTCTGAACTGACTCRTTTATACTTTGTGACCAACATCTAAATATTTGTGTTTTCCTGTTCCACTTTAAATGTTAGTCACTGCTCTCACAGGCTAAACTATTGATGTATTTGTCTGCTAGACTATTTCACATTTCTGCCTTTCCTCTTCGATATACACCTCTTACAGGATTAAAATTCAGTAGATTGTTTTTTTTTACAGCAGTGAGCACCTTCAGTGTGTAAGGTTTTAAAAACTGAGGACTATTTTTCCCACACTAGCAGTTGTGTCACCGCTCAGTTATGGTTATTTAACATGCCCAGGTTTGCAGGGCATGTTCAGATGAGACTTGTTAGGTATTTGTTCTGAAACAATGCCCCAAACAAAGCTTTTAATATTCTGCGCAATAAATTTCGAAAAGTTATGACAAAACAGTCTGCTTAAAGCGGTCTAAATATTTTTGCCACAGAGTCAGTAATTCCACACTTCTTTCTGTTGTTTTTTTGAGAAACGAGGTTTATTGTCAGTTGCAACATACGTTAATACCTACAGGCAAAAATAAATAGTTTATATCAGACAGCGCCTGAGCAACACACTTCACAACCAAAACACACTCAACTCAAATGCGGCCGCCGGAGTTGCTGTTAAGAGGTACATGGTCACCATATACCCAAAAACAGGAGCTCATTTCCTGTGTAGGTGTGACTCTGTCAGGGTTGGCCCTTGCGTAGGGGTGCACCAAAAAAATCGCTTAACGTCAGAATCGTGATTCTCATTTACAAAGATTCAGAATCGATTTAAAATGTCCCAAAATCGATTTTTTATAAATAAAATAGTAAAGCAAATCCAATGGCTGTCAGCCTCCATTTTGTAACTACGTGGGACATCATGACGTCATCACGCAGCTGCTTCTGGAAAATATGAATGTGTAGAAAGCACCAAAACAAAGCGGAAACTACAAAACTGGTGGAAAGAGAAATTCAACTGGCCCTGTTTTCACTGGATGCAAAGATTTGGGCTCATTTTGTTTTTTACTGAATGAGTCTGAGTTTGACATGAGCGAGGTTTGCAAAATGAAGACGAAGCTGTTTGGGAGCACGACAAATGGGCTCACATTATCAAATTTGAATAAAAAATTGATTTTGAATCAAATCATGGCCCCAAAAATCTGGATTGAATCGTGAGCGAGTAAAAGATTCCCACCCCTACCATTGAGATCCTGTTTGTGTTAATGGGCAGGTTCTCAAGGCAAAAATCACAAAGAGGACGGTGTCTGGATTTAAGTGCGTTGGGGTCTCGTCTCTGCTTTATGTATTAGGTGATTCTGTTGGTGTCTTTGGGCCATGATCTTCAGTGTGCACTGAGATGGTTTGCAGAGTGTGAAGCAGCTGGGATGAGAGTCTGCTCTTCCATTGTATAATGCGATCTTGATTATAATATAACCCTCATATTTGAACTTAAAAAGCATAAAACAATTTAATCCTCTTATATAAAGGTACAAAATTTTTTAGATATATACGAGAAATATTGGAAAAAACCCTTATGGATAAGTTTTCGGGGTWAAATTTCTCGAATTATACGTGCAAAAATATGGTAAATATAGTATTTTTTAAGGTGGCTAACAGGTGAATGCATTGCTCTGCTCTCCTCTTCATTTGGGTGGCTGTGGCAGAGTGGTTAGGGGAGTCGTCCTGGAACCAGAAGGTCACCGATTCGATCCCCCGTCCAGCTGTCTCAGTCGTTGTGTCTTTGGGCAAGATACTTCACCCCTAATACCTCTGGTGTGTGTCCCGTCAGTGWATGAATGTGATTGGCTCTGATTAGTCTCCATAGATGATTGTACATGTTAGCTTTGTAGAGACCTAATAGAGTGYTGTGGGAATGGGTAAAYGAGGACACAGATTGTAGTGTGAAGCGCTTTGAGTATCCTGGTTGGGTAGAAAGGCGTTATACAAGTACAGTCCATTTACCATTTGAATTGACAAGTCCTAAAAATGTCTCGGATGTTTCCATCATGCACCATTTTYGGTTTTCCTTGTCTCATGTTAGGTAATGGCTGTGGACACACACTGCTGGGAGCACAATCTGGCACTTTAGTCTCTCGGAACTACCCGGGCACCTACCCCAGCAACTCCTGGTGCAGATGGAGGCTTCGCGTGTCGGAGAGGCGGACGCTGCGGCTGCTGTTTGGAGACTTTGACATTGAGAGCAGTCCGGGCTGCGGCAACGGTTCTGTTGTGATCACGGACAAGGCCGGTAAACCCATCATGGGTAAGTTCCTGTCTCTCTCTAACTCTCCTGTTTATCTGTCAGACCTGCTGATGGACTTTTACGCTCCATGTCATTATCCATGATTGTACACACAAAGGAGATGCCTTTCAGCTGACACACTGACTGAAGAGACAAGCTACATTTGGCTACAGGCTCATCGTKGATGTTTTGCAACCAGCTGTGTCATGCCGTGTCCCAAGGGTATAGATATTTGTCAGCACACCAAAATAAACATTGGGAGATGTAGGCAATAGATATACACTCAAATTTATTGTTGGACTCCATGAAGCCTGATAGTTTTTATTGTTTCYTCRGKTCTTTGATTTAGCCATCCTTACACGTTGAATTCCTTTGTGGTGGTTCTGCTCATCACCTCATCGTGAAGCATTTAAGATGTACATCAGCTTTTAATATTGCTGGATTCTTTTAACTAATTAACTCATGAATGACATGCATTTAGGGATCCCACACAGTCTTTAGAGATTTGTAATGTAATTTATGATGTTAATGTCTTTACAAAACAGATTTGGACTTGGAGATTGAGCTGTAAAATCTTTCAAATTGAGTCTAGGAGTTTGAAACAAGAACTGTTAGGAGACCTTGAGACTCTTTGATGTTGAATAAAGGAGCAAGAGCTCTTTGAAATCAACATTGAAAAAAGTATTTAAAAATGTTGAGTAAGTGCATTAGCTTCTCTGTTTTGTTGGCTTCTCAACACRTAATGTAACTTTAAAGCTCAAGAAGCTAAAGTAGATGCAACCGCCATCAGACCCCAGTGTGAACAGTCCACGGCCCTGAAGTGACCAACATGCACAGAGGAAGACGTGGCGTCACACGCAGCCTGCCGTGTTTACAGAAGTAAATATGGATGATGCACATAAGTGTATCAACTTTGAAGTTGCGCAATCAGAGCTGACTAAAGTCTCATCTGCTGTGCTTGATTCATCCAATGTTTACATCTGATCTTGCCACTTCCTGCCTGCTCTTGACGCAGAAATGTGCTTCTGGATCAAGCAGTCTCAGTTAAATAGTTCTAGTATCAATATTATCCAACACACTGGTGTTGGTGTCATAAGATCTCAGTCATCCAGGAAATAACAAATCTAAAAGGTTTTCAAAACAGTGAAGCAGCTGGATGTCTGCGCTGTAGCCGATGACGTGTAGTTCCAAGCTTTGCATGACATTGGTATGAATATTATCATTACATGGGTTGATCCGTGTACTCCTWCCTCAATGAAGTAAAAGTCAGATGAAATGCTAAATAACAGGTCAGACTGCAGTCRATTTGAAAAACATAAATATATCTGATTTAGTGCCCCGTATGAAAAAGCCCCGAGCCAGGTTTGAAAACKGATTTATTGCGTTCATACCATCATTAGTTTTTTTATACTGGTCACCTATTGGTAAAAATACATTTTTTGTCCCTAGGCTAACATTTTGCTTTCATCAAATTCAGTGTTGTACAAGTCAATCTGAAGCCATACTGTGACAGCCACGTTCACAGTGACAAGATTCACTTTGTACATTTGATGTCAGGTCCTGTGTGCGGGAAGCTCGATGCAACGCAGATGAATGTGACGTTTGACAACAACGAAGTGACGGTAACCTTCTCGTCGGGGCCACACCACTCAGGACGAGGCTTTTTACTCTCATATGCAACAGATGAGTATCCAGGTATGTTTGTGTTCTCCCTTGGTTCAGTCAGGCTGGTTAATTATTTCTCAGTGGTTAAATATTATTATGATTAAAGTGTAATATATCATTTTATACGACCAGTTTGTCTTATAGTTCCTGGGGAAGCAAAGCTTCACYGATGCATGAGTAATAACTACACGTGTGCTTATTTATGAGTTTACACTGGTGTCATTTTAACACAAGCTTTACTTTTAATTATTATCCTTGTGCATGTTCGTGTGTGGTGTTGTGTATCTGTGTATGAGTCACTGCTTTTTGCCGTTGTTCCCCTTTGCTGCCTCGGCTGTACCATGTTTGCTCAGAAAACAAGAGTAAGACTTCTACGCTGCAGATGAATGGAGTCTTAGAGAGACACGATGTCCTCCAGTCTTTCAGCCCTATTATAGCTGCCATCATAACCTTCTGCTGGGTTTTACTGGAAAGCCTAATGTGACATGCATTTCCTACGAACACAAATATTGGAAGAAAACATCTTAATATTTAAGACATTTTATCTAATACACATAATTTTATCAATTTTGTCACATAACTGGCATATTTTTGTTTTAAACACAGCCATATTGAAACAGGAAGTGACAACAAAAATATTTTTTTAAAAAAGAGGAACTCCCAGGTTTTTTTTGTTTTGTTGTTGTCTTTATCTAGTGTCTCAAAAAATATTTACTGCCTGTAAATAAATAAATAGGATCTTTGTTACCAACAGCTTGACACAAAGAAACAATTTGTTTCCGTTTTTTAGCGAAATCTATGGAAAACATACATACATTTGTTCTACTATCTTAATGGGGGCATTGCATTGACTTCCATTCATTTACTGATCATTTCTATAGCCTAACCCTGACTCCTTACCTCCTTACCTAACCTCACAGATACATATCTGACCCTAAATCTAGCCTAAACTCAATTCACACCTTAGTCTTAACCTTAACCCCTGACCCACCAATGGTATTTCCTCCAATGGGGATCGAGCTTTTGTTCCCATAAGGAACTGTGGGTCCTCACCAGGCTGTGTACTGGGAAAATTGTTTAGAAAAATCGTCCCCACCAGGTAGCAAAAACATTTACACTCACACAAAAAAAACCACCAAGTGTGACATATAGAAGTTCTTCAAAAATCTCATCAACTTTAAAAACGATTAACTGTTCCAGAAAGACAAAAACATTAATCATAAGTGATTTAAAAAATAACAATAAAATACCATGATAGTTGACATGGCTCTTTGGTAAACGGCTTTTTAGTAATGTATGTAGTAATGTGCACTTCTACCAGCAGCAGTTGGGGTCACAAGTCTCTGTTTGTATTACTTATTTTTTTAAAGGTTGAAAGTTAAAAAGTTTGTGAACCATTGCTGTAGATGATCAGCTAAAGGATGTCTGCAATCCTCTTTATTTATTTATTTATTTATTTTTAACACAATCTGTACAATATGCTGTCTTGGACAAAAAATGTGTAAAAAGGAGGCAAAGTCCAAAAACAAAACCGTGAAAGACCTTCAGAAAGCCTAATTAAACAGCTGATTGGGACTGCTAAAAACAATCAACAATATGCTATTAAAGTTAAAGGTCGTCTTATATAAAAATATATAATTATTGATGACTGCGATTTAGTCTGAGAGGGTTTGTGTTTAATGACAGATTAGCTCATCTTTTTACTTTGAACTGCAGTTTGTGTCATAGTTTCCTGTTTTTCACTTGGTTGTTTACAGAATCCGGCGGTGTCTGGAGCTAAATCCTTGTGCAGACACACAAACCACTGTCTGTTCACTGTCATCACACCAGAACTATTTGCTGGACTCGTGAATTGTAGCTAAGGGACAGTAACAAAGGATTCAGTCACGTTAACAGAGACGTCTGCCTGTCCCTTAATATAGCACAGTTGGATCATGCCGGACTGTCTTACACTGAATCTATGTGTGTTGTGTTATTTAAGTGGAAGAGACGGTCTCATGCTGTTTAAATTCCCCTTACCTCTGCTTGCTTTTTTCAGATTTAATCACTTGCTTACAAAGGGGGTCTCATTTTAGCACGGCGAGTTTGACGTAAGTAATTAACGTCGAACTCTGAAATGGTCAAATTGGTGGCGCTGCTTGTGTTTCGCTCACGTTATTCTGCTGCTTTCAGTGTTTACTGCCCAGCTGGGTGTAAAAATGCCACAGGAGATGTCTGGGGGAACTCTGAACAAGGTTACAGAGATGTAAGCACAAAGTGTTCCTTTTGGYCAAAATGTTTACTTTTATTACCGCGACTGGATCAGTGTTTGAAAATAGTCTTCTCCGCCTCAGACCTCAGTTCTGTGCAAGTCTGCCGTCCATGCCGGGGCTACGTCTGATGGCGCCGGAGGTCGGGTCACTGTGAATCGAGGGAGAAGTCTTACTCTCTACGAATCTACCTTTGCCAACGGGATCCTCTCTAAAATGTTTGTTGTTTTTATTTATTTATTTTTTCATYGTGTTTGAGATGAAACTGAAGTGCGTCAGCGAAACGTTTGACCTTTCGTTGGTGCTGCTTTGACAGGGGATCATTATCTGAGAAGAAGCTGCTTTTCAGGCGAGGTACGAAACCACCGCAGTGCTTATAACTACACCCTGAAAGATTGTGTTTTTGCATGTTTTAGCCAGTTTATTACTCATAATAGGCCACAGTGTTTGAAACTTTAGAAATATTTTTTTACCTTCAACAACCTCTGCTTCATACAGTAATGATAAAAAAGTCATTCTCTTAATTAATGCAGCTCAGGAGGTGTGTGTGTGTGTGTACATATAAAACACAGAAACATAATGGACTCCCTTCATTTGTTGATTTATAAAATTTTTTCGGCCCCCCCCCTCTTGTCCCTGAACAGAATGTAACAACATCCTGGCTGTCTCCGCTCTGAATGCCTCATCTTTGTGGGATAAAAACAGCCAAGAGCACACAATGTTCTCGTCCTCCAGAAACGCGGGGTCCAGCCGTGACTTCCTGCTCTGGACAGCAGACAGCGGGGATCTGAACCCATGGCTGGAGATGGAACTAGCGGATAGGAGCACCATCACAGGTTTYGTTTTAAGCTTCCTTTAAAACAATCTAGCATTCTTTGACGGAATGCGCGTCGCCCTCTACTTTATGAGTTTCAAACTAAGATCATAAGAAGTGACAGAATTATAGCTGTTTTGGCCAAACCATGTAAATCCTGCAGTTTTATGAGATCTCGTGATTTGTTGACCCACAGCTACAACCACACTATGGCTGTGTCCAAATTACAGCCCACGTAGACCGAGTAGGTCAGGTCCTTTGAAGGGCACAGCCCCTGAATTTGGACACAGCCTATGTTTGAGCTCATTAGCTAAAAACTGGCTAAGTTATAGCCATTTTTGTGAAGGCTAAGGTTGCTTAAATATGGGGACAKCTTGAATCAAGTTGACTCCAGATTTTAATCAGATGTCAATCAGTGGTATAACAATACATCACTCCACATCAATATATTGATTAAATGATCAATGATTCAGTTACATCCAGGCAAAAMGAAAACATCRATYCATATCATGACTATGTGATGTCGAAACATTGTATCGTCATCCAAACAAGTTGATATAATGTCGTATCGTGATAAAGCTGGTGATTTTAACCTTTATTGTCGATGTACATCAGAAATTACTGCGAGTTTCATTAAAATCCACCCCCTGGTTCATGCGATATTTTGCTAACAGACCAGTGACTTCAATAGCTAAAGGCAAAGTTTTAAAAACAGTTTGTGCTCAGGGTACGTGACTGCTCACACCAATGTTAGCTCAGTGTCTGTAAATTTCACTTGGCTCTAGTCTGTTTTGTGTTTGGGAAGGCTGCCTTGTTGTGACGGCCATCTTGAATGAGGTTGAATCTAAAATTTGATTAGTTATAYGTCTAATAATTACAATATGAAAGTTTCATTAAAATCTGGTCAGTGGTTCACAAGATATTTTGCTAATTGCTAACAAACAAAGATATGGGCAAAAATCCTATCACCGTCAGCAGCAGGCGATAAATAAAGGGCTGTATATTATACTTTTATATACAAGCTTCAAATAAATCAGGTTCTGTTATTTCTGAAGTGATTTTATAAAATCTTTCTATCTTTAAATATCTAAAAAAAAAGGCTTATAAAGTTTTGCTGTTTTCCAGGGTTAATAACGACAGGATCAGCTGATCACTACATAGAATCCTACAGTCTTTACTTCAGTAAGGACAGGAAAACCTGGAAGCTTTACAAAGATGCYGTGAGCAAAGAGAAAAAGGTTTGTTTTATTGTAAGGTCAAAATAATAAAAAGAAAGAAGGAAACACCTTGGCACGAGTCCTGCAGCGTTCTCAGAGTGGAAATAACTCATTTTATGGCTTTATGGATCTTTTCTTATCTTCACGGCTCCAAGGTGTTTCGGGCGTACACAGACGGCCACCTCAAGGTGCTCAACAGCCTCTTTTCTCCTGCGGTCGCTCGATTCGTTCGGCTTCAGCCACTCAGCTGGTTCGGTAGAGCCTCGGCCCAGGTGCAGGTTCTGGGTTGTTCCGCTGCCAAGGCCACGCCGAGGTCTCGGCCTTCTGGACGTGAGCATATCTGCTTTACGTAAACGTCACTTGTTTACACAGCTGGGATCGTTTTCAGGAGAATTATGTGTTTTTTTTCCCCCTTGTTTAGCAGAATCTCCGTCCATAAAAGTCAACATGGATACTGAGCAGCCAAGCCCCTCTCCCACCCCCACACTCATAATGGAAACAACTCAAAGTATGTGCTTATTTGATGTTTTGGTACACGTGTTAAATGCGTTAACAACAACGTGGTGCAGTCGTTGGTTTATTCAGACACTTTGACTCCTGCAGGCACCAGTCAGCCAGTGATCGTGGCAGTGGGCGTGGTCCTGGGGCTCATAATGTGTGGGAGTTGTCTAYTGGCTGGCGTCTGGTGGAAACGAAGGTACAGCACATCAGTAGCATATTTAAAGWTGATGCTTTTATCTGTTTTGTCACTTAATTTGCCAAAACAAAATTAAACTAGAAACCCATCAAACCCCTAAAGTTTCATTGCCAACTTTAAGTCCTCAAATCTTTAGTTTTGTATTGTTTTTTTTTTTTTTTGTAAAACTGTACTAAGAATATTTCTTTCTACAGTAGTTCTCCTTCTAATCACATGAAATACATGTGCTGCTATTGAGCACAACTGCTATTGATCACAACTGCTATTGATCAAAAACAATATTGCGCCAGTATTTGTTGATTTGACGAAAGCATTGACCACAGCATTCTACTTGAAAAACTAAATAAATATGGGATTAGAGGACCAGCCTTACAATGGATATGTAGTTATTTGGAAAATAGGAAACAGTTTGTACAAGTACATGATGTAAGATCTGAATACTGTAAAATTACATGTGGAGTTCCCCAAGGTTCTGTACTTGGACCAAAGTTGTTTATCTTAAATGTGAATGACTTGGTTAATGTGTCAGGGCTTTTTAAAAGTGTTTTATTTACAGATGACACCACATTTTTTGTTTGGGGGAAAAACATAGAATGAATGTTGAAGATAATGCAGATAGAATTTGTGAAAATACGAAATTGGTTTAAACTTAACAAATTATCATCAAACTTCGATAAAACTAATTATATGATCTTTACAAATAGACAAAGAACTGTTAATATTCCATTAAGAGTTGATGGTGTAGAGATAAACAGAGTGAAGTTTTTGGGTGTTATTGATGAGAAACTGACATGGAAACCTCATGTAAATTATTTAAGAATAAAACTAGCTAAATCTATTGCATTGCTTTACAAAATAAGGGACTTGTTTATTGATAAAGCTTTGTGTTATATAGCACACTAATTGTTCCACACTTGGTCTATTGTGTTGAGGTATGGGGGTAAAGCATGTAAGACTATTACACATCCTATTTTTGTTTTGCAGAAAAGGGCTATAAGAGTTATTACTCGAAAACATTACCATTATCCATCTAATATATTATTTTGTAAATTAAAATTATTCAAATTCTATGTATTCATGTAAATTTGTGTTCTAGAAGGATTTGACATTTTTTATGTTTTTT
>NW_013952550.1:891362-893360 GCF_001266775.1 Austrofundulus limnaeus
CAGTGAAAGTAATTTTCTGTTTTTTTTTTTTTGAAGTACTTTATAAACCTCTGGTAAAAATGTGTTCTCAGCACTGAGGTTTAAAAAAAGGATCAACATAATGCAAAGACAACCTTTGTGCTCTCACACACACGAGTCTTCGAGGTTTTGAAGATTTCTTTTGCTATTTCTCAGACTAYGCCGCGCCCGCGCTCCCTGCAGCTGGAAAGAAAGTCGGCTCAACGTTTCGGCCTCCTTCAAACGAGGGTTACACCACGCCCTTCACCGGCGTCCACTACGACGCGCCCGGCGGCCTGCCGGAGTACGCCGAGCCGCTTCCTCCGGAGCCCGAGTACGCCACTCCTTTCAGCGAGCTGCCCTCCGAGGCCAAGCTAGCCACGTTGACGGGCATCATTCACGGCGACGCACACGGACCTCGTGTTCCAGGAGCTTCCAGGGCGACGCCCAGCCAGAGTCAGTATGACTGCCCCGCCCACAGGGTGCTGTTTAACGGCTACTGCACTCCCGCTYTGCATGGCCCTCGACCCGTCAGTGAAGTCTACGCAGAGCCCAGGTCAAGTGACTCTTTACTACAGAAGCACACATATGAGGAGCCTTTGTGAGCATAGGAACATGAGGAAGAGCAGGTTCCTCTGAGCTGAAATATCAGAAAAGACCTCTTAGCTGGACAGTGCTCTCCATAGAGCCAGACATGCCAGGAAGTAATGAACCAAGAGATCAGGAGTCACTTTGGAGCCCAAGCTTTTATCTCTGAGTCGTTTGGACCTGAACATATCCTCGCAGGAAGCTCGTCCCGGTGGTGCACAAAGAAACAACAGGCCTGAGCGTAGTGCTGGGCGGTATGACCCACATTTTATACCACGGTCTTTTCAACAATTATCCCGATTATCACAGTATTTTTCTTTTCATCCCAGCACAGCTGGTGCTAAAATTGACAAAAACAGAAGGTCAGCTCAAGTTACTGCAACACAAACTATTTTTTTTCTTTTACTGTACCTCTGTATGCATTGCTGTTTCCCTCCTCTACGTCTTTCCTTCTTTGCCTGGTTGTAGACAGTAGTCATGCATTTTGGGCACATGGGGGGCAGGTACAGTCGTAAAGGAGGAAGGAAGGTAGAGCAAAGATCATTTTCGGGCAAATTTACTTTGTGCATGTATTTCAGMGATRRTGAAAACAGTTTTTTTTGCCACCCACCACTAGTTATGAAGGCTGCTCCAACAACAACACTTRTCCTTTGTGCTGCAAGGAAAAGTGTCTCCCATCAAACAGTGTACAGGTGGGTGCAACGYAACTTTCAGATCGTGTTCAGGCTATAGTTAAGTCTGTATCTATTTAGACAGAGACACTTTCCTAATGTTGGTTCTGTACATTACTTCAATGAATTTCTAACAAAACATTTCAGGTGCAGTTAAATTTCAGATTCTCAGCTTTAATTCGGTGGGTTGAACAAAGTTATTGCACATTTTTTTAACACGATCCCTTCATTTCAGTAAAAGGAAATAGACAAATTAAATGACTGTACGATAAATAARATGTTCATTTCTAATACTTGATTGAGAACTTATGGTCGTCAATGACAAAKTATTGAACTCATAGAGATCTCCAGACCTGTTTCCTATTTTTTTTAATGTTCTGCCACCCATTACTGCTGGTTTTCAGTTGCTGTTTGTTTGTGGGCCCTTCTTTCTGAAGTTTAGTCTTTAACAAGTGAAAAGCTCAATTGGGTTGAGATCAGGTGACGGACTTGGCCATTCAAGAATATTACACTTATTTGCTTTAATAAACTCCCGGGTTGCTTTGGCTTTATGTTTTGGGTCATTGTCCATCTGTAGTATGAAACAACGATCAGTCAGTTTGGCTGCATTTGTCTGTATCTGAGCACACAGTTTGGCTCTGAATACCTCCAGAATTCATTTGGCCGCTTCTGTCCTGTGTCACATCATCAATAAATACTAGTGACCCAGTGCCACTGGCAGCCATGCATCACACTGCTCTGC
>NW_013952550.1:894095-899831 GCF_001266775.1 Austrofundulus limnaeus
GGACAAAAATAGTCCTGAAAGCGAGCTGTGAGCCTCTCCCGCAGCTCCTGGGTGATGAAACTCAGAATGTCTCTGAATTATCTGGTGAATTAATTATCTGATGAACGTGACATGCTCTTGTTCTCTGTAAATAAAGCAAAGCCACTTCCTCATCCAAAATTAAACAGAGCCCGACAGAGGAGGGAGGGGCGGGGAGGCTCTTGCCGTGTAGTGCTTCAAGAGCTGACCTGCATCTGACCTCAAAGTGCACAAGCGTCCAACTTGAAGCGTTGGATGCAATTTTGACGCTGAAATCGCGTTCGGTGTGAACGCAGCATCAGGATGTACCAAACTGTAGATTTTACCACTCCTAATATTGTTGCAGTTTCTCGGGTATTTTTTTTTCTGTTTTCACAGCTTAAGGATGGCTTGTTTCAGCTCCTTTGATTGCATGTTCTCTTCACAGTAAAATCTTCTAATCTGCTTCATTAAAATGATATAATGAAGAAAATGCCCCCACTTGCCCATGAAATAGCCTTTGAGTCAATTCAATTGACCAATTGTTTTTGGTCCCTTTAAAAGCAAGGTGGGCACATGTTAGGGAGCTGAACTCCTAAACCCTTCATCCAGTTTTAATGTGGATACCCTCAAATTAAAGCTGAAAGTCTGGATTTTATGTCCAGTTATATATTTAAAAAAATCTATTTTGTGTCAGTGTCCAACTTGGACCTAACTGTATTTAAGCCGGTATTTGAAAAATCCATATAATAATGAAAGTATGAAGTGGTATACCGCCCAGCTCTAAAACATTTTTACTGATAAAGTTTAACCACAAGTTGCACTTTCTGAAAACACGTACAGAACTGTTTTATTTAAAGGTTTTAAATACAAAACAGTGGACTGAATGTTACTTTTTCACACAAAACTGCATAATCACAATAAAAAGTTTTTACACTGTTTAAAAACACTGTAACCAAGTGGGTAGTGTTTATATTTAACCACTAGGTGGGGCTGGTGAGCCTCAGACATCTAACACATAATCATGTCTGCTGGTTATCATCGTCATGTAATAAAGTTTTTAAAATATTATTGGTCAAAAACTGATTACAACAAAGGCACAGAGGATGATGGTGTGAGAAGGCTGGCCATTATTTGGTCTTTGTGATTTTTCTCTGCAATTTTATTTTCCTTTAAATTTAGAAACTTTTATAAAATTTTGGTAAAATAATTTCAAGACACTTTTTTTTTCATTCCCTAATAGAATCTGCATTCAAAGTTTATTCTTTGGGTTTTTAAATGTGGGAAATTTAGTTCTTAAATATGAAATAAATGTATTAAATTTTAAAGTATAAAGAATATCTAAACACATTTTAAACTTTTAAGCTTTTTTTTTAGATTACAAGGCATTTTGGGTAACCATCAGCAGAACTCAGTAAATATCACTAAATGCTTCTGGTTTTATCCTTTGTGTGGAGGCTTTGACAAATTATATGTCCTATTAAAACAAGAATACCTCTTTTACTGAAGCACAATTAAACTAATGTATTTAAAACCCACAACTTGGTTTGGAGTTTGTAACTGAAATGACTGGATTCAGGTTTGTTTGTTTTTTTTTGACAGACGTGTACTGTAAGCCTATATCTGTTATTGTTGAGACAACGTGTTTAAGTTTCAGTATAAAAACTTCACAGAATCTCAACGATGACGTAAAACTTCTGCAATATCAAAACTATGTAAAGCAGTAATGATGAAGTAAACAAGTTACAGAATTAGCATCAACACAAATAGGGTGACCAGATCCTGAAAAAACAAAAACGAGACAAAAATGCAGCTCATGAGGGACAATGTGGAACACCTCACCAGTGCTATGACGTCATCGCTTTTAATTTATTTTAGATTTCACATTATGTTAATTAATCTCTGCTTTGGCTTAAAAACGTTCTTTAAAGTTTAATGTTTATTAAATTTAGCATGATAAAACTGAAGAACACAAAACCATAAGCAGGTCCAGGTAAGTCTAAATTAGGGTTTCTTTGACAAAAGGCCCAGTCCCAACGCTCAGTGCGCACCCTGCGCCGCTCTGTGAAGTGTTGATTCAGTCCAAGTGCACATAAGTGTTCGCGTGCGCAGGTTACAAGAGTGCAAAAAAATTTAATTGGGATGGTACGGATTACGTCATCAACTTGCGCCTCTGCGTTGTAACTGCGACATCCAACCAGTCACTGTTTTGGCATTTGTGTCGCTAAAAACTATAGTACAACTACAAAAATWAATTGATTTTAGGAGGAGAAAGTGCATGCAGCAGCGAAGGGGGTTTATACATCAGAGTATGAGAACTAACTTCTTTTAGTTATATTGGTGGTTGGCAGACTAAGTGCATTACTGCCACTACTCAACTGAAAGGTGCTCAGTGGACATTGCCATATCTGCCTTTTAATTCAAAACGTCACACACAGCCATGAGTTGTGAGTAATACACTTCGCCAAAGTCCGTAAAAATGCGGACTTCGCGTAAGGGCAGAAATAGTACCCAAAATGGGCGGGGCAAAGGGCGGATGTGGAGAATGTGGGACACACTACGCACTCAAACCCTTAAACATGAATGCGCATTTGAAGTGCACGAGGGTGGCAGTGCGGATATTGAGACAGGGCCATAGTTTGGATCACATTCATACCGCAATTTTTATTATTTTAGCACAGTTGTGGAGGCGTGCAGGATGTCTACGTGCTGCAGTGCGCTGTGATTGACAGCTGATGCTGCGTCGCCTCATAACTCTGTTTTCTCCTTCTGCAAAGGAGGCGGAGAGAAATAAGAAGACATTATCTAAGGGTTAGAAATTGTTGCTAATAAATAACCTTTGAATTTTATTTATTTATTTTTTTTACTTTTCATAATTTGACATGGTTAAATGCAGTGGTGGGCACAGTTCCCCTAAAGCACTAATAGGGAAACTTATTTCCTGATTAGTGCTTTAGGGTTTATGCTAATTTTAGAATTTATTAGTGGATTAGCACTTGCTAAATTTATAGGCTAAATTTAGAAGCACTAACTGAGGTCTATAAATGTTATTGATCAAAGTTCATGTTAACAGTTGACGGTGAAAGCTGTCAATCATTTTGTTCATTTGTGTCACTGATCCATTAGGTGACAAATTGACTAAAATGAACTCAAATACAGCTGAGGAATGTCAATGATAAGTCTTAAGAGAGCAACATGGTAACATGTGACTCATGTTGTCTGTTGAATGTTCATGGGTTGACTGGGTTATTTTAGTGCTTTAGAATTAGGGGACCTAAATATTTGAGTTAGTGTTTTAGGGCTAGTGGAACTAATTTTTAGATTAGTGCTGCCCACTACTGGTTAAATGCAGGACAGTCCCACGCAGTTTGGATCTGGTCACCCTATTTAAACATGAACCTGTATTGTGTCAGTCTGGATGTTTATCCTGTTGATGCCCAACATAAACATTCAGTCCCTCTCACAGGCTTTGATTGTGAACCTCCGTGCTTGTGCTGAACTCCTCCCTCTGCCCCTCCTCTTCCTCCTGCCTCCCCTCGTGCGAGTAGTGCGCCACAGTCTGGTGTCTGTTCCTGGACGGGGCGTCTTTAAAGCGCAGGCCGCAGTCCTCGCACGCGTAGGGAAGCCCCTCTCCGTGACTGCTGGCGGCCCCTCCCTGTGACTTCCCCTCGTGTTCGCCGTCGGCCGAAATCCGCTCCGGAGCCGCGCGCGAGTCCGAGCCGCTCTGTGTGCCGGGCTTAACGTTTACGGTCCTTGGACGCCCCGGAGAGTGACCCGACGGTCCTGGATACGCTCCTCCCTCCCCGTCGTGCTCCGGGGTCAGGCCGTGGACCGTGCGGTAGTGGAAGCGGATCCCGGAGCGGTTGGAAAAGCCCTTCTCGCAGATGCCGCAGGTGAAGGGTCTCTCCCCCGTGTGGATGCGGGTGTGCACCTTCAGCGCCCCCGACTGGGTGAAGCACTTCCCGCACTGGCTGCAGCTGTAGGGCTTCTCCCCCGTGTGGGTCCTCTGGTGAGCCCGGACCCCCGCCAGGTGGGGGAACCCCCTGCCGCAGAAGCCGCAGGAGTACGGCCTCTCCCCCGTGTGAATCCGCCGGTGGATCTTCAGGGCTCCCGACTGGCTGAAGCTCTTCCCGCAGTCGGCGCAGGAGTAGGGCCGGGCGCCCGTGTGCACGTTCTGGTGGATGCGCAGGTTGCTGTGCGAGTTGAAGGCACGGCCGCACTCCGTGCACAGGAAGCCCGGCGGCTTGTGGGCGTGCTCCGAGCGCTGGTGCTGCAGCAGCTGTGACGGCCTGGGGAAGGTGGCCGCGCAGTGCATGCACGGGTGCGGCGGCGGCGGGGTCCTGCCCGTCCCGTCCTGCGGCGGCGCCCGGCCGTGCTGGCAGGCCTGGGGGCACGCAGGAAAGGAGCACATGCAGGGGAAAGGCCTGGAGAGCTGCGCGGAGCGGGCGAGCTGAGGACAGGGGACGCAGGACGTTAAGGGGCAGTGGTGGTGGTGGAAGTGGTGATGGGTGTGAGCGAACGGCAAGTCCCGGCCTTGCTGGCCGCTCAGGAGCTGAGGGCAGCTCTGCAGGCTCCGGTGGCAGCACAAGCAGGGGATCACAGACAGGTGGGTCAGAGGCGCTTTCAGAGGAGCTGCGCCGGAGTGTTGGGTCCGGCTCCGAGCGCCGCCGTCCGCGTCGTCTCTCCGGGGTCGACCGGGCGGGCCCGACTCGGACGTGGAGCTGCYGCCGCCGGGCACGGTGGTGTCAGGGGGGCACATGCTGAGGCTGAGGTCCTCCGGCTGGCATGAAGCCGGCAGATACGGYGACGAAGACACGGCTTGTCGGGGCGTCAACGTTTCAAAGAAAGGAGGAGAGCTGGAGAACGGGCAGCCAGGACAGGTGCAACCAGAATGCGCATCTAAAACTGAAAAATAAATACAAATGTTACACAAATTAAAGCTTTAGTATCATTTAAAAAAGTATATCACCCACCAACTTTCAGGACTGAATTGTAAGTTAAGATAACCTCATGTTTAGAAACAAGAGAAATTCCACTGYGAATGCTTATTGCTGAATAATTTAGCTAAGCTGCTAAAGAAACCAAAACAACTTAAATTGAATTTTAACAGTTGAGGTTGAACATAAAATTAGCAGAGCGATAGCAGAAATGAGCTGAAGAACCCAAACTGTGAAAACAAAAGCTTCAGGRGGAAGAGAACAGCTGAAAATGTGCTGATAAAAWGTAAAAAGGAGTAGAAATGAATCTGATGAGAGCAGAAAGTGAGAGGAACAAAAGAAACAGACTGAAGTAGCAGAAGAAATTAAACTTAGCAGAAAAAAACAGAAAAGTGTCAGGATGATGGCTAAAATGGCAGAAAAAAAAGCTGAAACCAGCAAAATATAAACTGAAATTAAAAAGCAGAACCAGAAAATAAGTAAAGATTTATGAACATTTTGAAAGGTTTTAAGGATGTTGTAGACAGCTTCATTTATTTTCAATGTGAAAAAAAATGGCAAAAAAAGCTAAATATCTCCAAGAGAACAAACTGCTGAAATATCAAACGTTATARCCRGAATGTCCTGAAGCAGCTGAATGTTTTGATGTAAAGATTGTGTGGTGAATGACTCTCAGCTACTCAAGTGATACTTGAGTAAAAGTACAAGTATCTTACCAAAAATTACTTTGGCAAAAGTTAAAGTCTCCTTTAGGAATATTATTTGAGTAAAAGTCTTAAAGTATCTGATATTTTTTGTACTT
>NW_013952550.1:902303-904616 GCF_001266775.1 Austrofundulus limnaeus
TTGCAGGTGTGGTATGCCAAGATGCTGATTAGACAGATAAAAGGCTGCTCTAAAATATGCTGTTTTTTTGGTTATTTGGGGGGGGGGGTGTCTGAAAATCACAGTCAGTATCCATTTGCCTCATTTAGTGCAACACATCTCCAGTACACAACTCCTGAAAGCTAAAAACATCCCAGTTCTTGCATGGCAAGCAGAGTTGCAAAGTAATAAATACAAATACTTTGTTACTGTACTTAAGTAGAATTTTTAAGGTATCTGTACTTTACTTGAGTAATTATTTTTTCAGCCTACTTTTTTACTACTAGTTCTTACATTTTCACACAATTATCTGTACTTTAAAAAAGGCAAGAAGAAGAAAGTTGTTACTTTTATTTCATTTTTGCTTGTTTTCATTCCAGCTTCTTGTAAAAAAAAACTATCCATATAAATTGTGCCTGCTAGATAGAGTGAATTTAATTGCGGTTGAATGAGAAGTATAAATATATATAAAATTCTGATATTGTATTAGTTTGTACACAAATCCAACAGGACAATCATCAAAATAAAAGGACTGTACTTAAGAAGTATTTGTATCTCATGAATTATATTGTTATATTTGGCCGCAGCCCTCAGATAGATTTTCATTTTGGGGAAAAGGTTTGTGCAGCCTTGATATATGTATATAAACTGAAACAGTGCATCCTAACCATAAATTAATTATTTTTAATACAACAGTCATTTTTTTGTGAGAGGTCACCTGAATGACCTTACAGAAAATCTAATTGCTCATTTCAAATCAATACTTTTACTTTTAACAGTTAAGTACAAAAAATATCAGGTACTTTAAGACTTTTACTCAAGTAATATTTTTAAAGACTTTAACTTTTACCAAAGTAATTTTTGGTAAGATACTTGTACTTTTAATCAAGTATCACATTGTGGTATACAGCACTGATGGCCAGCGTTCTCACTGGACATGTCACCCATTGAGCATGTTTGGGATGCTCTGGATCAGCATATGGCAGAGTGTTCCAGTTCCTGCCAATATCCATCAACTTCGCACAGCCATAGAAGAGGAGTGGACTACTGTATGAGGCAAATGGTGGTCACACCAGATACCGAATGGTTTGTTGCATTTATATTTTTGTTCAGTGTATATCTGTATGCAATATATACAGCGGATAAAATAAGTATTGAACACGTCACCATTTTTCTCAGTAAATATATTACTAGAGGTGCTAATGACATGAAATTTTCACCAGATGTNACATATATCAAGGCTGCACAAAGCTTTTCCCCAAAATGAAAATCTATCTGAGGGCTGCGGCCAAATGTAATAATATAATTCATGAAATACAAATATTTACTAAGTACAGGCCTTTTATTTTAATGGTTATGTCCTGCTGGAATGAAAAGAAGCAAAAATGAAATAAAAGTAACAAATTTCTACTTCTTACCTTTTTAAAAATGTAAGGAGTAGAAAGTAGGCTGAAAAATAATTACTCAAGTACAGAAACCCAAAAATTCTACTTAAAGTACAGTAATAAAGTATTTGTACTTAGTTAATGTACAACTATGCTATAACTCTACAATATCTGGTAAACTGGCTGAATTACACCCATTTTGTGTTTTTCAGTGTCCATTGGCTGTAGGGATCATCTTAATCTGGATTAGCAAAGAAACTTTTATCAGTCGTAGAAGTGCATTCAGTGGTTATTTCCTGAAAGTTTCATTAAAATCTGTGAAGTGGTGCGGGAGATATTTCGCTAACAGACAAGAGTGGACTACAACTAGTTAATGGCAACGTCTTTAAACAAAGATGCAGCACAGTCAGTTAGTTCTCAGCAMGTCTGTTCATCAGTCTCAGCTACCGTCACACCACATTTTAATTTAACATCTGTAAAACTGACTTCATCACAGCCACTTTTGTGTTTTTGAACTTCAGCAGGCTGTGGTGTCCGTCCTAAGGTCTGTGGACTCCAAACGTTCATCAGYTGTAGATGTTAATCCAATGATRAGGTTTCTTTAAAACAGAGTTGTAAAGTAACTAAGTACAAATACTTTGTTACTGTACTTAAGTAGAAATTTTGGTTATCTGTACTTTCCTTGAGTAATTACTTTTCAGCTTACTTTTTACTTTTACTCATTACATTTTTACACAATTATCTGTACTTTCTACTCACTACATTTTTTAAAAAGGTAAGAAGTAGAAAGTCATTACTCCTATTTTATTCTGAGTTGTTATTACTTTAAAAAAAATACTATCCTGATAAATTGTGTCTCCTGGATAGAGTGAATTTAATTGTGGTTGAATGAGAAGTATAAATATATACT
>NW_013952550.1:909220-913396 GCF_001266775.1 Austrofundulus limnaeus
CCTCTAGTAATATATTTACTGAGAAAAATGGTGACGTGTTCAATACTTATTTTACCCGCTGTATTTACCTCAGTGCTGCAGGATATGTTCCAAGCACCAAGGCCTCTAGTTTATTTTTATGCCTTTTTCAGTGTATTGTATTGGACATTTTCATGTCTCAGCAGTTGTCCAAGACTCTGTATCCTCAAGTAACTTTATGTATGAGATGCTTCCCTGTTTTGACACACCTGATTTGCATGAATGATTAACATGCTTTTGAAGAAAGAGCAGGAAAACAACTAAAATATGCAGGGTATTGTTCTGGAGGAACAGGTTTGGGAACCACTGATCTTAAAACATTGTAATGTGACAGGGCCCTAATGGACTCGGTTGAAGACTATACTTTCAGAATAATTTCTAGAGTTTCTGACTTGAGAGGTGTGTTTCTAAAAGGGTTGGTCTCGCCAATCACAATGAGTGGGTGTGGGTGGAGAATGATTTAATTAGTGGTAAAAAAAAAAGTGGACAAGTTTGAAAGATTGATTTGTTTTATTGATGTTCTAAACATTAATCACAAAAAGGTATTGGAATTACAATCTTTGTTTTGTTTGTGACATGAGTGATATTTTTTGAAAATTAAATAAAAAATACCCAATAAACAATAAAATGTCAAATTTATTATTGCCGGCCACATATCCAATTACCTAGCTTTGATATTAGCTACCTAGCTAGCTAAATAAGTAGCTATTTTTGTGTGCTAGCTTATCGGCACAAAATGCTAGCTAGCTAAATATTTAGCATTTTTCTTTGTTTGCTAGCTAGTCGCTAGCTAACCAGCGAACAAAGAAAATTAAGTTTCCTAAAGTAGATTTTCTTAGAGAAAATATTTACAAGAAATATTTTTGTTTAAGTTCTCTACGTATAAACAAAATGCAAACTGAATTTTAGAAAAAAACTTGATGTCGAACCAAGGCGAACTCATTTCAGGGACAAATGTTTATTTCCCTTCACAAGACATCAAAGTTCAACTGCAGAATACATATGTTCAAAAAATGTAAATTACAAGGTGACAAAGTGTCTGTACCGTTTGTGTTTAAATATTTAAAAGGTTATAGAAAAGAAAAAATACAACAAAAACAAGACAAGAAGGACTTTTGTTTTGCACAAATATAAAGTAGTAACGACAACAATCAGAAGTATAAATACTGGGACAAATCTAGCACAACACTGCATAGATTTTCTTATAGGTTTARTTATAAATTTCATCGCTCCACAAGCTGAATACAATTAAAAATTATTATAAAAAAAAGATGTGGAATGTTTTGTGTAAACCAAGAGGATAGTTTTCATTCAAGTCACGACTTTTTATTTATTGCCAACTCTCAGTACGGTCAAAGTAAAATAGTTTTAGTTCGAGTAAAAAAGAAAACCCTCGAGTTTCCAAAAACACATYGAGTGTATTCATGCAAATGTAGGGAATAATAGAAGGAAAATCTTACATTATAGTAAAACTAGCAGATACGTTAATTTTTCAAGTGTACACAATAGCTATTAGTACCGGTTGTGTAATCTCAGTGCCATGTTTCTTTCTACAGTCATTGAAAAATACAATGTTCTTCTATTGCAGTAGTGAGTTTAAGTAATTTTCCTGCATTTTTTTCTTTCCTGTGTCAGCATGAACAAAGCTTTAAAGGTTCGTTTCCATTTTTATTTGTTTCTCTGGTTGACATTGCTTGCTGCACGTGGACGACCATGAATCAAACCCAGAACCAGGAGATTCAGGTGCCTTTTTTATGTCCAGCATTAAATCAGGAGATGGTGTCTGAGAGCTGACAGGAGAGACAACCCCGGGTTCAGTCTTGCATTGTTTCGTCGCAGAAAATCCGATCGTCTCTCGTGATTCCCGCCGGACCTGCTCGGAGACGTCGAATTCTTTCGGCTCACTTTTAATCTGACGGAGAGGAGCGTTTGACTCCGCTTTAATTTGAAGGGGAGGAGCGTTTGACTCCGCTTTAATTTGGAGAGGAGCGTTTGACTCTGCTTTAATTTGGAGAGGAGCGTTTGACTCTGCTTTAATTTGGAGAGGAGCGTTTGACTCTGCTTTAATTTGAAGGAGAGGAGCGTTTGACTCTGCTTTAATTTGAAGGAGAGGAACGTTCGTCTCTGCAGACTTGGGAGAGTTGCACTTTTTAGACAAATCCAAGGGCGCTTCTGCGTTTTCCGYGAACCCCTGTATGAACTCGAGGGAGGCGCTCAGCTGCACCCCGACAGCAGCGTTCACGCCGAGCAGTTCGCTACTCAGCATGGGGGACGGAGACGTTTGCGGCAGAGCGTGCACCGCCGCCACCGGCAGGGTCTGCGCTTCGCTCGTAGGATCTGCGGGAACAAACAGGATGAGGTTCACAGCGGGAGGCGGATTCTCGTCGATATTTAGGGTCCACAACCCATCTGAGGAGGCGGCAGAGAGACTTCCTGTTCCAGGAGCAGGACTGCAGGAGTCACTTATTGATGAAGCAGGGCTTATTGGAACTGGGGCAGAGACGGGGGCGGGGATAGGAACCAGGATGGGGGCAGGGACAGGGACTGGGACAGAGYTGCTTGTGTTTGTTGAGGACTGTTGAATCTTTTTTTTCTTTGTTTTTTTAGGCGGTGGGCTCTTTGAAGCCTGACGCTTCTTAGGAACACCCTGAAATTGCAAAGAAATAAAAATGTGTAAAAATAAGCTTAAATGCATTTCTTTAAGTCCAACATTAAATCACATTTACACATTTATTGAGCTACAGACCAGAACAAAAGACCAAAAACATTAAAGGGCCTGTGACATGCTTAACCTTCAAATACAAAAAGTCAAAGAAAACATATTTATATTTAAGAAAATTAGCAAAATATACAGGATTTTTACCTATTCTGTCTCAAACTGTCATATTTTCTCGAATTTGGCTCAGCAAAGTAAAACAGGAAGTGACATCAAAGGGGAACTCTTTAAGAAGAGAAACTCTCTAGTCTTCGTTTATTGAAACAATCTTATTTAAACTCTTCTTCAACTCTCGTAGTGACTCAAAATAACATTAAGAAACATCAGATTCTTCTCTAATTATTGTAGCAACGCTCTGTTCACATACAGACACTCCCCTTTGACATCACTTCCTGTTTCCCTCACGTGCAAATATCTCAACAACTCTTCAACTTCAACGGCGTGAAATTTGTTTTGCAATATGTTATCAATGTTCTCTTTCCAAAAACGCATAATTGTTACAAAAATTTGATGTCACAGACACTTTAACACGTCCTATTTGTTTATTTTCTTTATGCTCATTTCATCTGGTCTCAGTTGGAAAATAGTGTTTTCAAGTCTAACAGGTAATTTTTTTCAATTTCCCGTTTGTGTAATTGCTTTAGTGAATTTTTTAAAATCTCAGATAAATAAATACCACAGACCCTTTAATAACTGGTACCAAAAGCCTTCTGCACAGCTGCCGCTCTCAGTTCTCCTTTGTTTCACAGCTCACTCTGCTTTGCCTACGGTGTGGTTCCACAGTCATAATGGTCACTCAAGGGTATCAAATTCCAGTCCTCGAGGGCCACTATCCTGCATGTTTTAGAGGTTTTCCTGCTCCAACACGCCTAATTCAGTGACCGGATTAACTCGACTGGATTAACGCTTCAAATTGTGCAGAATCCTGTCAATCAYCCATCCATTGAAATCAGGTGTGTTGGAGCAGGAAAATCTCTAAAACATGCAGGATAGTGGGCCTTGAGGACAGGAGTTCAACACCCCTGCTCAGAAGACGTGTGCGTACGAACGGGTCTTGCATGAGGCCCATGGTTAGGATTATACACAATGGGCCTCATGCAAGACCCGTTCGCATGAACAGATTTGTTCTTAAGTTGCGCGTACGAGTGATTTAGGAGAATTTGTGGCATTCACCAATTATTTCGTATTCTAAGATTTTTTTCAGATATGAACAAAATTTACGAGTGGTCCAGACCTGTCGTATATTTTACGTGCGGTCAGTCTGGTTATCCAGACAGATTTTTCTGACTAATAACTTTACACTCACCGGCCACTTTATTAGGTACACCTGTCCAACTGCTCGTTAACAGTTAATTTCTAATCAGCCAATCACATGGCGGCAACTCAGTGCATTTAGGCATGTAGACATGGTCAAGACAATCTCCTGCAGTTCAAACCGAGCA
>NW_013952550.1:914311-916193 GCF_001266775.1 Austrofundulus limnaeus
CAGTTCTGAAGGCAAAAGGGGGTCCAACCCGTTACTAGCGTGGTGTACCTAATAAAGTGGCCGGTGAGTGTATATTTCATTAGTTTGAAGATATTTAGAATTGAAAATAAAACACACTACATAATTATGTTGACAATAGGCTATTCTGTTTGAATTAGAATTTTAAATGTAATAATGTAATATAATTTTAAAATAGAACGCTTTGACCTGAAACTTGAATAAATGAAAACTACGTAACACTGTTGTTTACACTTCACTTAAAAATATTTGACCAAAGGAAAACTGGAGCAGGACTAGAGAGAGATAAATATGATTTAGATTTTTATTTCTGTGTCTGTATACGACCCACAGGAGACACGACATTGACAGCACATTTCATTCCTCGGCTTTAGCGAACCTTTAATTCCACAGCTGACGCTGCTGAAAATGAAAATAATTGATGATGATTGATGATAAAATTTTCTTTTCTGGGTCTCTGACAGCAGGACGTCAATCTCCGAACTCGTAAAGTTCTTCTTTTTACTTTGCGATGTCATTTATGAATGTACACTTCCTGGTAAGTGGGGCAGGAAACGTTACCTTATATGGTGTTTTAAGGGTGGTAATTATGCTAATCTCCTCTCCTCGTGCGCAAGCACCTGATACGCATTCATCAGTTTACGCAGCTCATTTACACACTTTTCCTGAAGATAGAAGGGTTTGTTGAATCTGACGTGACATGTTCGTACGAAACCTTCATACGAACAAAAGAGAAATTTAGGATAAGAATACGAACACGTTCTTGCATGAGGCCCAATGTTTCTCATGTTCCAAGGTCTGAACAGATGCTGGTTATTAAAACAGAGAATCAAACTGCAGTGGACTGTAATGAACTTAAAGTTACAAAGATTTAAAAAAAACACTGGCTCACCACAGGAGGAGTCTGCCTGCAGGTTTTCAGGTGGCTGTCGTAGTTCTGCTGGTAGGGGAAACCCAGCCCACAGCTCTGACAGAAGCAGGGCGACTTGCCGGCGTGACCCCCCATGTGGGACATCAACAGCAGCGTCGAGCGGAACCCCTTCCCACACTCGGCACACTTCAGCACCCTCTGGTGAGCGCCGGCGTGCTTCTTCAGCTCCTCCGACGTGTCGAACCTCTGGCCGCACTCCAGACACCGGATCTCGTTGGTCTTCTGGTTGGGCTCCTGGTTGCCCCAGCAGCCCGTGTCCTTTTTGTGCTGCTGGAAGTCCTGCTGGCTGAGGAACTCCCTCAGACACGCCACGCAGTGGAGGCGCTGCGGCTCGCACTTGTGCCTGCGGTACAGCTTGGCCAGCCGGTAGTGGCAGCGGCAGCGGATGCAGGTGTACGGCAGCAGGCCCAGGTGCGAGAAGCTGTGCTTMAGGAGCGCGTTCTTCTTGGCGAACGTCTCGGAGCAGTCCGTGCACTTGAATCTGCGGGTGCACTTGCTCTTCCTGTGGCGAGCCAGGGACTTCGGGGTGCGGAAGCTGCGGCCGCACACTTCGCACGCGATGTTCACCACGCACTTGTGGAACTGCACGTGCTGCTGACAGTCCTGCAGGGTGGTGAACACGCGTTTGCACAGGTCGCACTCGTAAAACTGGTCCTCCAGGTGAGACTTGGACAGGTGCTTCTTCAGCTGCTCCTGCGAGCTGAAGCCCGTCAGACAGATGCGGCACCACAGCCGCTCCACTTTGGCCCTGGCGTGCTTGCGCAGGTGGACTCGGTAGTTGTGTATCTGACAGAAGCGCTTCCCGCACTCGGCGCAGCAGTACGGCCGCGCTCCTGTGTGCAGGTTCATGTGGTCCTGGAGCTTGAATTTGGAGGGAAGCTGCAGATCGCAGACGCTGCAGCAATGGTCTCCTGAATTACTCGGATCTGGGGG
>NW_013952550.1:924881-926156 GCF_001266775.1 Austrofundulus limnaeus
GAGGAGCACCGAGCGGACTGACATTAATCGTTTTAATCCTCAAGTGCCAAAAAAGAAATCGATTAGCGTTTTTCTGACGATTAATCGCACACGACATGATTATGCCCAACACTAGTCAACCCTTCCCCTTACCATTGCTCAGCTCTTCCTCGTCCGCCTCATCTTCTTCGTCCTCAAGTTCTTCGTCATCATACATTTCTGAAACGTCACTGTCTTCAGAGTCATCTCCATCATCATCACCCTGCTGCTCCTGTGTGGTCTCATCAGCTTTGTGTCCATTTGCAGTGACCGGTTGTGGGGTCTTTGTGGTGGGACGGTCTCCTGTGGACAGTTCAGTCCCAGTTTGTGGACTCCCTGCTGTCAGCTGTCCACATGCTGCGGACAGGCCGCTCTGTTGGGGGTCCGAGGGCTGCTGGGCTGCACCTCCTCCATCCTTTTGTCCATGGCTGACCTGACGTCCCCGTTTGTCTGACATCGAAGCACGACAGGCCGAACTATCTASAGCTGGAGTGTCCTCAGGCCGCGGGACGTAAGAGGATCCCACACATGTGAGCTGGACGCCCAGGGTTTACTCWGTGGCCATACCTGTGGAGAGAGAAGCATGTGTTCAATCAGCATGCTAACTCACGTYACACGAGTCTCAGTCAACATTTCTRTTTCACCTCACCTTCCTGGCGACACCACCGGACTGAACTCCTCTGACTCGTGTTTTTTTCTAAGCAAATGTCTTTTATCTTGAAAGAAAATTCCTTTTACGACACACGTTTTCTCCTTTAGCTCACCTGGCGAGASACCGAGGATGGTGCAGCAGCGACGTTTGCTTTGTTGATCCCAAAAYGCACGAAAGGCATAATGTGAGAACCAAAAACCAAAAATAATGTTTTAATTTCTCTCGAGAAGGCGTGAAAACCAGCGAACTATCGGAATAGATAACGCCGATCTGAATACCAGAAGACAACAAAGGCAAACTGACGAAGAAGCAGCGGGACCAGGAGAAAACGTCTGGGTGATCGGGCGCCCCCTTGTGTCCTGGAGTGATATTACACAGGTTTATAAATAAGTACAATACATTTACTTGGTTACAGAGGGTTTTTTTGTTTGTTTGTTTGTTTTGAGGATTTTTAATTTTACCTATTATATTTTGAACCACTTGTTACAAAGTTAAATATGTTTGATCTCATCATGAAAGAAGATGTTTATGCAAGAATACACACTCACCGGCCACTTTATTAGGTACACCACTAACGGGTTGGACCCCCCTTTGCCTTCAGAACT
>NW_013952550.1:928390-934661 GCF_001266775.1 Austrofundulus limnaeus
ATATAAATACTCCTTAAGTAGACATTTTTAAATGATTATGTCCTGCTGGAGTGTGACATGACTTGTGTTCAAATACCGTATCAGAATTTTATATATTTATACTTCTCATTCGACCACAATTAAATTCATTCTATCTAGAAGGCACAATTTATATGGATAGTTTTTATTTTTTACAATAACAAGAAGTAAAAAGTAGGCTGAAAAATAATTACTCAAGTACAGATACCCAAAAAATCTATTTAAGTACAGTAACAAAGTAATTAGTTACTTTACAACTCTGGAAGAAATCTCCTGTAAGCCTCTTTTATCTTCAGAGCAGACATCTTTAGAGCTGGACAATTTTTTCMACAAGTTGTCTAAAACGCAACAGTGTGACAGGGCCTTTACTCTTTGTTGTATGATAAAATTAACTGGAGTGAGAAAAAGACAAGAGCAACCTGTTTCCTCAGTAGCCTCCTTCAGGATAGCATGATTTATTACATTTCTGAGCAGTGTCCAGAACCATTGCAGTAGGGGAGAGAAACAATCTAAAAGGTGAAATACATGATATGCAGTTTCTAATAGGGGCGTTATTTTAAGAGTCATTTTACAAATGCTAAGGACATGAAATTTTACTTCAACAAGTGAAAAATATAAAGAAGTAAATTGTAGCATAAGACAAATATGAACTGAAGTTGATATTTTCAGCCCACATGCCGACCRCTCCGTATCGAAACTGGAGCACTTTGCCAAATGTTATGTTTTTTTTGCTTTTTTTTAAACAGCAGTTTGACTTATTTAAAAAAAAAATCTGTGAAATTTAATTTAGAAAGTAACTTAATCAAAAATATTAAGAGTAAAAATAAAACTGAAACTGTACACACATCTTTAACAAACTGGCTAAAAACGTGAACACGGCATCTCTACAAGGCATCTAGTTTGTTCAAATGAGGTCATTATCCAATTTGTTTAAAAATAAAAATACTTTTTTAAACAACAAAATCAGTTAAATCAACTCAAGACATCAAATAAGATCGTATCACACACATTTCACACAAAAATAACTGAAATTGTTTTACAAAATAAACGGACTGGTGACAGTGTACGTTGATGGTTTGACGACTGGTTAGTCAATTTACAAGATGTGTCTGAAATTTCAACAACTCATCGAACTGCTTCAAATCAGACAACCTCTTAAAACTTCATTCTCAAAGCTGGAACAAAAAAAATAATAAAAATAAAAATAAAAATAAAAATGGGGGGCAACTCAGACTAAAAACGTTGAAAAAGCACAAACTTTCTGCAGGGTGCCCATGTCCTAATTATCTTTTTGCACTCGGGGTTTCAGGTTTCTCCTCCGGGTGGCTCTTCTGGTGAGCGCTCAGGGTGCGCTCGCGGCTGAAGCTCTTCCCGCAGGTCGGACAGGCGAAGCGTCCGACGGCGTGAGCCCGCGACATGTGGGCGTCCAGCTGCTCGGGCCGGGCGAAGCTCTCCTCGCACTCCTCACAGGGGTGGGCTTTCCGCGGTGCGTGCTTCTCTTTCTTGTGAGCGCGGAGCTGAACCAGGCCAGGGAAGGCCAGCTCGCATTCAGAACAGGGGTGCTGACGGGACGCGGCGGGCTCAGCTTTRGGCTTTTTCTCCTTCGCCGGACCCTGAGGGTCATCCTCTGCGCTTAGATCTTCTGTTTCGGATTTTGGGGCTGCTTTAGGGGGACGGCCACGCTTTGCGCCGCCTGCTTTCCCTTTTTCTTCCGCAGGCGTGGACGCCGGCTCCGACGTGCTGCTGGCCTCCTCCGCCTCGTCTTTCTTTTTCCTCTTCCCCTTTTTCTCACCGCCGGCAGGGTCTTCYGTTTTGGGAGGCCGCCCACGTTTCTTGATGGGTGAAGCGCTGCCGTTGCACTGCTGCCCTTCGGGGTACTTCTCCTGGTGCTCCAGCAGCTCTGACTCGGCTTCAAATCCCTGTCCGCACTTCTTGCAGCGATGGGTTTTTGCCGGGTCCTCCGACGGTTCTGCGGCCTCGTCCGGGCGTGGGTGCTGGGTCAGGCGATGAGTCCGCAGCAGGCCGGGACTACGAAAGACCGAGTTGCAATCTTTACAAACAATYTGTCTCTCTGGACACACCTGTCTCCTGTGGGTTGTAAGCTGCAAAACACAAAAGCAAAAATAAAATTCTCACACAAATAGGGAGGATCGTTTAGACACGTGCAGTTTGTCAGTGGGCAGAAAGAAAAGCAAAGAGCCAACAACGAACAAGGTGTCTGAAGACAAAGTAGGTGTTTCTGAAGGGCCACACCTGACTGGATGAWGGCTGCATAAGAGTTTCTTCATAAAAAAAAAGTGACTGRATARAAATGAAAGRCTTATTCTTTTTTAAAYATCACTAGCTTACTTCTCCAGCATCTGACTTTCATTTATTTACGGTATTTAGTTTTACAAGGTTGCTTTTTTTTTTTTTAACCGAGGGTATCAGAAGACTTAGACACAATAACAGATGGCAGATTGTGTTAGCCGGTCCGACCATAAACACAATAAAGAYATCTATTGTGTTTATGGGACCGATTCTCTTTCAGAAACTCTTAAAGGGATCCCCGATTAGTTGTAACTTTATAGACTTTATTTGATAAACATATATTTTAACTGTAAAATAAAAAGACTGTAATAATACTGTAGGCTGTTTAGTTTTTATAATTATTAAACAAATTTTTTTCAAAATATATTACACGGACTGAGCCATTTTATTTACACACAAAGCATTCTGGGTAAATGATAACGTCGACAAGGTCATCGGTGCGAGGCTGCTAGCGAGCTATATCCATCCTGAAGGTTAATCTTATGCCTGACGACTGTTGACAGAGAGAAGGTAGAAATGACTCAGTCTGCAACTGAAAATATGGATGGAGGACAACAGTTTAGCTTATTAGTTTGTCGCGCTAGCGCCGAGCTAATACATATAAGGCAACACATATAAGGCAATATAGCGTTGGGGTTAAAGCTAACAGGCTAATCTGAGGTTGTTCTTCCATGAAGCAGCTCTGTTGTCCTCCATCCATATTTTCAGTTCCAGGCTGAGTCATTTCTACCTTCTCCTCTCTGTCAACGCTCTCTGGTTTCATTTAAAAGTCGATCATCAGATATTGTCCAAGATTAACCTTCAGGGTGGATATAGCTCGCTCACACTGAGGACTTATCCACGTCATCATTTACCCAGAATGCTTTGTGTGTAAATAAAATGGCTCCATCCGAATTAAAATATAYTTTTTAAAAATTACTAAACAGGCTACAGTATTTTTACAATCTTTATTTTACAGTTAAAATAAATGTTTATCAAATAAAGTCTAATGTTAAAACTAATCGTTGATCCCTTTAATACAGAACTTTCGGTTACATTTCAAAATAAGAGCAACATAAATCAATAGATTTAAGCTAGGGAGGGCTAAATGTTTTTCTTTTTTTAATGATACCTTGTCATTATATTAAAAATCAAACAGTACATGATGTTTTTCTGCACACCGGCAAGGTTTTGAATCTAGCCATCACGTAATCACAACAAAGACAGTGATCCAAGTCCAATACGACAAGATAGAAACTCTAGAGTTTTCACAACATTACAAGTATTAATAAAGTTAAAACTGTCAAACCTCTGAAAATGTTTTAAAGCTCTCCTTGCAGTGAACACATTTGAAGGGCTTGTCGTCACTGCTGTGAGTTGGCTGGTGTTGTGTTAACTCCTCCGACGACGGAAATGTGCGATCGCACACGTAGCACGTAAACAGCGTGTTGCCCTGCGAGGRGACAAAACATAGACGAGTCAAAATTAAATAAATTAAAAGACTCTTAAAAAAAAAACTTTCATTATCACCCACTGCTGAAATCCAAACATGGAGGATAACAAAGTGGCTGTWAAATCTATTCACCCCCTGAATGTTTTATCCTTTTATTGCTGTAATAAATCGCTCGTGATCAATAAAATTAACAACAAAAAAGAAAATATCTGGTACACAATGAATAAACATCAATTTATTACATGGATTTTCAAGCCRGTATATTTAGAGGAATAAAAATCCTAGTTATAATAGAAATTTAAGTGTGAAATGTACCTGCTGCAGCTGTTGTTTGTACTCTTCCCGATGACTCTTCTTCATGTGCCTTTCCTTGGCTTTGGCATTGCAGAACGTAATRAAGCACTGGAAACACTGCAGGTTTTCATGCTGGTCTGAGAGATCACGCAACACAACAAACATTTACGGTTTAGTTTAGTGTTTGAAACAGAGCAGAAGTTAAGCAGTGAGCCACTCACAGGGTTGGACAACAGTGGCCTGGGGTCCATTCAGGATGAGTGGTTTGTATGGCTCTGCTGGCTTTTCTGGGGGAGCTTCTGGAGKTGGATCTGGCAGTCCCCGTCCCATCACGATGTCCTCTACATTCAAGATATCCGAGTCCATCCTGCGAGACTGAGCAGCTAGTAGCTGAAAGCTGTCCTGAATACAAGCAGAGATAAAAACAAAAAAAAAACAAACGGAAAATAAAGCTAATTACGACAGCTTGTTTACAGCGGGAAACACGTTCATTGCGTTAAACAGTAATAAATAAAACTTAACGTCAAGATGAGGGGAATAATCGCAAATATATTTTAAACTGAACGATCTGGGACCTAAGGCTTGTTTACTGATTCAATCAGGACAAACACTCAAGTGAGTTCAAGCTAATGTTCATCACAAGGCCCCGCCAGCTAAGCTAACTAGCTAAACGCTAGCCTGTATCCGATAAAAAGCTCACTGCTATAATAAAACCTTGGATATTAWAACCAACAAGGTAAACTAAAAAACCTTAACTATTAGCCAGATTCACCTGAAACCTGTGTATTTGCACGTACCTAATATTTGCAACCAAGTGCCAGGCTAGTTGAGCGGGTTAGCGCCAGCTAGCTTTCCACTTGTTTAGCGCTAACAACAATGTCTTCGTGCCTGAAGTTTGAACTAACTACTCAGTGCTTAACGCATCTGCCGAGAATCAATATAAGGTACGTAATATACTCCACCACAAAGCATGCAATGATATATACAATGAAAACAAAATATAAAGGCGAGTAGCCATTACCTCTAACCGCTCTTTGAATGTAGTTTGACTGAGAGAGTTGACCCTAGAAGTACAACAGATAGATTGTACACTTCCTGCTGTRCGCTTGTTGTGATTGGTACAGTTAAGATGGCTGCCTCAGCCGGGAGTTTTCGTTGTTCATTTTTGAACAACAACAAAAAAAAACAAATAAATAAAATAAAACACCCTTTACAGATCTGCCAAAGTTTACCGTCGGTGATGCAGTTATTTTGTATCGCTTAATAGTAAGCTTCCCGCAAAAAAAAAAAGGGGTAAAAGGAGTCTATAATAATGACTTCAACAGTGGGTATCCTCCTTTTCCGTCAGCCGGGCGGGTAGAAGTGAAATGGAGCGTGATATCCGTCCACCCGCTTAGCCGCTTCGTTATTTGGGCTACAAATGGTGCGTAGCCACTGTCAGAAAAATCAACGACGTTTTTCTCCGCGTTTTGCTACTAATTATAATGATTCATTACACTATGAAATGAGCTGCGGCACATATAACTACMTTTTTTTAACAATTGACTGTAAATTGACAGAAATTAACACACATTTTGAAATAAGTATCTGCGAATAAATATATAATGTGAAAATGTAATTCTAAGTAATATTGGAACAAAGTTTTAGTCCTTCTTCTGAAAAGTATCATTATTAAATAAATAAGCCATCTGGAAAAGCATAAAAAAGAGAAATTTGTGAAATAGACATTTTCAAAGAAGAGCATTAGGGCCACAAAGCTAAATAAATAAATGAATGAATAAATAAATAAATTTCCCCAAGTTCTGACTTTTTCCCCCAAGTGGAAAAAAAGAGGATTAGCTCTTTTGTACGTTTTGAAATAAAAACTGCTAGAATTAAATTAAAAAGCCCAAAATAAATCTGAATTATTTGGGGTGAAAATCACATTGAAATAATGTTGTATATAAGCACATTTTTAAAGGACAATGAAAATGTTCATAATAATTTGTGTTTTATTAAGCAATACGTATGTGTTTTTAATTTTTTGTGGTGTTCACATGACTTTTTGTTGTTTGTAGTGTATTAATTGTAGAAGCAGCTTTGTTTGGCGTAAGTTGTCCTGTCCAAGACAAGTTTTCCCTTGGGGACAATAAAATAAATAAATAAACAAACAAACAAACAAACAAACAAATAAGTAAGTAAGTATGTATGTATGTATGTACAGTACAGTATGTATGT
>NW_013952550.1:937161-952000 GCF_001266775.1 Austrofundulus limnaeus
CTGGTGAAAATTTCATGTCATTAGCACCTCTAGTAATATATTTACTGAGAAAAATGGTGACGTGTTCAATACTTATTTTACCCGCTGTAGTCCCTCCGGCGTGTCCTGGGTCTTCCTCTGGGCCGCCCGGAACACCTCACCAGGGAGGCGTCCAGGAGGCATCCTTACCAGATGCCCGAKCCACCTCAACCTCCTCCCAACCATGCCCGTCCAAGTCTCTGTGTTCAAAACGACAGGCCGGGTCCTCCGAAGGACCCAGACTACCCAGTCGAGGTGGGCCAGGTCCTTGGTAGACCAAGAAGACCGGAAAAAAAGAGGCGGTGAATTTGGATGGTCTAGCCTCCCGTCCTTACCCCGGCGTACGTCATGTCACCTAGCAACCATGACGACGCTAAACAGAAGCAAAGATAGATCAAAATTAGAAAAATATTAATATATTAGTGTTATTAATGTAAAAAAAATTTAAACATGCTATAAAACTTAAAAATTTCAAAGAGGAAAAGCAAATGTGTCTGACTACTACAATTTATTTTCTTTATTTTTTCATAGTTTCCAGACAGCTAAAAAATTTTTGGGGAAAATTTTTTGTGGCATGTCTGTCTCATTTTTGTTTATAAAAAGTAAACAGTTGAACTTCCTACGAGAGTGGTGGTTTCATATTTTTTGCCAGGGGTTCTAGAGTTACTGCTCTTTTCCCAAACTCCCTTGATTATGAAAATTCAAAAAGCAGTTGTGGTTGCGTGAGATACAAAGAAAGACGCAGCACTTAAGGCATAACACTCGTGACGTTCTCTGACAGTCTCCAAAACGACACCGGCCCCCCTCACCCTCCCCGAGCTGCTCAGGCCAGTGGCCAGAACCATCGTACCGAATGGCTGTGTCGGGCAAAGGACTCTCCTCCAGCAGGAGGGGACTGGGAGTTTCATTTGTAGTATGAGTCTCCTCTGAAGGAGGCTGAGGGGGCACCGAGTCCTGAGTGTCAGAGCGGCTGGAGTGGATCAGAGCCTTGGACACCTCCAGTCTGAAGGCCATGAAGGTCAGAGGTGCGCATGCCGCTCTGTGATCCTGTCGGTACAGGAGCCAGGAGTTCACCAGAGCCGCATCTGTCAGGTACCATAGCACCGCTTGGGGCCAACAGCACGGTGGAGAAGCCGTCTGGGGGGTGAGGTACAGATTTTGTAGGTCTCCGCTGAAACGAGACGACGTCTGGGCCTTCTCAAAGCTGTCGATAAGGGAGGCCATGTTCCTTTGGCCGTCCCCGGCAGTGGAGAGTATGAAGCCGCCGTGAGACCTGCGCAGCATCAGCTTCCCGTCGGAGCTCACGAACTCATCCCCGATGTGTCCTCGCGCCCCTCCCACTCTGCCCGCCCCGTGAACCCCGGCGGCTAAAAGGCGTTCCAGCATGGCAGGGGTCGAGAGCTCCTGCTTGCAAAGGAACACCGTGCTGCCTTTAGGGACCATTCTTTCCACCGTGTCTTCTTTGTCTGACAGATCCAGTTTGAGATCCACGTGTATGAGTAAACCGTCGTGCCCGGTTAATGTAGTGCAGTGTAGACACCACCTGTTTGCACTCATCAGAGGAAGCGAGCGTTGATCAACGGCATAATCGCCTTGTTGTTTGAATGACTCGCACCCGGCATTGAAACGATGCAACAATGGCAGAACCTTCCACAGAGGATCAGTCTGCATTTGTAAACCGTTCGAGGTGTCGCTTTTGTGCTGCCCRTCTCTGCCCTGAGGAATTYCACTCAGACTCCTTGTGCAGGTTTTACCCTGTTCTTGGCTTTTTACATCACTTTTAGTCAATCCTTTGGAAGGAGACGCCAGCTTCAACACGTGGGACAGCTCAAGGAAACGAGTTTGTGGGATGGCTTCAGCAATCAACGGCACCTTGGTCAGGTCCTCCCAGTACAGCATCGGACTGGGAAACTGAAAAGCAACAGACCCAATGACTTACAGGGTTTTGTTTATGTCTCCATCTAGCAATCAACAAATCCTTTCAGAGATCAAACCAAAAGGAATACAAACCTTCAACGTTCCCATTGCAATGTGGACCCCAACAAAACATGCAACCTCTTTGGCTGTGACAGGATGTGGCATGTTGGWTTGTTCATTTGTGCAGGAGGCAATGTCCACCCATGTATCCCAACTAAAATACCTGGAGAAGTAATTAATGGGCTCTCTTGTCCTGTTTTCAACACTTTGTGCTTGGATATGGATTGTAGATGTTGGCAAACTATGAAGAAAAAAAAAAGCAATTATAACTACATTGAAGCAATTTTCTCCTAATAAAGCTTCATATAAAATGGAGTAATACATGATTACAATGATGTGCAACGTACAGGTATGACAGTATCACTGAAGAAAACACAGGTTTTCTATGTTTCCAGTTTTGTGAGAAAAGTTACAAATAATGAGGTATTACTGTACTTTGTTRCTGTTTGATTCGGCTGTTGTTCCCTCCTCGATTTGTACTGATTGAAGTATGCCAAAATGTATGCTTCTCTGTCAAGCTGGGGCTCAGATAATCCAAAGCCCCTTGTGTTTTCTTCATCGGCACTCTGGAGCAGAAAGTCCTGGAGGTCTGAAGGATGCTGCCACTCAGAGTCAGACAAAGCTGAAAGATTAATTACTATTGTTTAATGAAAGAATTTCAGATTGGAAACCAAATTTGTTGCAAATTGTAAACACAAACAAACCTTGGCTGGATGTGAATTCACCGACCCCTGGTTCTGATAAACCTCTAACAACCGTCTCCTGATAGTCTGCTGAAGATGGTCTACTTTCATCTGGTTCATCAAGATTAAAGTTTAAATTGAGTTTTTCTTTCCTTCTATAATCTTTGGTAAAATAGAAAATCTAAACATAAYGTGATTAAGGAAGATACTTACATGTATCACAGTTTGCAGCCTGAGTTGTATTATCAGACCCYTCTGGGGTTGAGCTCCCCGTGCTGGTCCCCAGCAGGACCTCCCGCTCCTCCTCCTTCACTGGATAAAAGATGCACTGGTTGGAGGAAACGCTACAGTCCCTTGTAGTTTCAGCATTCTCCATTACTGAAAACAAACCAAAACTGTGATTCACCCATTTCTGCTCTATACATTACATTATAAATATATTACTTGTTTATTTTCTACCTTATGGTAAATACGGTCAATGCTTGTTTAGGTAAAGACGGGGTGCACCGATTACAGTTTTCTGTCTGATCACTGATCTTTAAAAGGTCTGACMTGCTGATTTTGACCAATACCATTTTTTAAATAGCTGAACCTGTCAGGTGTTATAAGGTCACAATATATCTTCAATAATACCCTTGAAACAACACAGACTTGTTTTAACTGRACATTAGTGCTCACAGTAGAACAAAGGRGGATAGTGGCTGATTTTCAGACCTATGTGGAGGTAGACGAAAAGCTGATCTACTCCACCAATCTTATCTAAGTATCGGAAGATCTCCCAAAATTCAGGAAAATGGTGCAGATAAATCRGTTGGCCGAGTAGTGCTGTCCCGACTAGTCGACGTCACCGGTTACGTCGGCTGCATAAATACGTCGACACACACAACATACCATCGACACGTCGTTTTACGTGAATACGTCGAAAGAGGAGAAGGCAAAGAAAATGGCGGCAGCCGGTCCGAGCAGTACACGTGAAGAAGACCCCGATGACAGAGTTCAGCCAAGGAAACGTCCAAAGACGTCGAAAGTGTGGAAATATTTTAAGCCGAAGTCTTTCTAAATGCAGAAAATTATGTGACTCTCTCTACACTACCCCAGCTGGTGAACGCCCTCCAGAAGTCCACACAGAACAGATTGTTTGAGTGTGCTCCAGTCAACGCTTTCCAAATAACTGCCGAAGAGCAGATAAACTGGTAAACTGGAGTACTCGGAGAAAACCCACGCAAGCACGAGGAGAATATGAAAACTCTGCACAGAAAGACCCCAGGTCCAAAACGGGGATCGAACCCAGGACCTTCTTGTTGTGAGGCATCAGTGCTAACCACTGAGCCGTCGTGCTGCCCAAAACATTTCAAATAGCACTTACAGTATAATGGTCAGCCACCTCTGAATGCTCAGCTGGCATAAAAGCAAGTTGAAGGAATGGACATAAGTCAAAGTAAATATAGGTTCAACAAGTACAACTCAGAGAGACATGCTTATATGCAGGAAAAGTACAAAAACAGACTCTCAGACCTGATAATTCTTAGCTGGGCTTAAAGCCTCCAGTCATAGGTTCAACACAGCTCCAATATTTACAACAAAGTTATAAAGCTAAAGGTAGCAAGAGCTGTACAATGTGCAACAAGTCATGATGATTTGTTGCACCTGTTGTGAGGAAATTATCATCAGAACTAATAGTGCGTTACATTTGAACTCAAACATTATAATTTCCAAAGTCTAAGTGGAAAAAACCAGAAGTCTGAATATGAAGTCTGACTTCTGAGGTAAATAATTTGCAGCAGAAATGTTAAAACACAGAAGCCTGAGGTAAATACAGTCCGTCTCTAATGAGGTAGTTGAGAGGCTGGCCATTCATTTTGCATTATGAAGGATGAAAATGTGTTTACTGACATAAAAAACAAGAAAAACCTGGACCACCAATAAGGCATTTCAGACAAAGGTTTGTAACACGGTGAAGATAAGTGAAACCACCTGAAACATTATATGAACTCTTAAAAACTCACGTGGGATGTCTGTGTTCTCGTTGACGACTGGCTCCAGATTCCACTGCATTTGTTTGCTGCCTTGCGGCTCCTGAGTAGTGTTCAGCACAGAGCTGATTTCCTCTTTCACCAAAACACTTCTTATGTCTTGATGATGCTCTGTTTGGACACTGGGACACTGTCTGCCCTGGCAGGTTGGTGTAACCAGCAGAGGATCTGACCTGTTCTCTTCCACCTTGATCTCTGGTCCTTTCTGAACCTGTACCTGGAACAAAAAGAAACATTTATATATTACCAATATCAAATTTAGTGTTGAGTGTACTTTTTAAAAATGGTACAAGCAACACTTCACCTGTTTTTGGTTGCTCCTTTCAGTCTCCTTGGCAGCAGTTGCTCTTTGCCTTGATGTGAGGAACTTCTCAAGGACGTTTCCTGGAGAATGGTCACGCTCCCGACCATTTTCTTCTTCCCCCTGCAGTCTCCCTTCASTCGTCACTTCTTCAACTCTTGTGCTTAGAGACTTCAGCTCAAACTCAACTGGTTTTTCAGGGGATTTTTCCAACGTWGCAGGAATGGAAGGTAAACACGCTACAGGGGGATTGGTTTTCACACCTGCAAACTCATTACTGGCCTGCGTCTTTGTGCAAGTCCGATGGTTGGCCATGTCTAAATCTGAGAAAAGAGGATGCTTTTCATAAACTAGCTGACATTCATTCTGTTCATTCTCCAGGTCCATTCGTTTGTGATTATCTCSAACTGGTAGGACATCGCTTTCTTGAGGATTCGTCAGGACATCTCTCTTCTCTGCTTCTTTTCTCTTCTGGACTAATGTTTCTTCATTCTCTTCTTTGACCTCCACTTCATGAGTGGAGCATGACACGGTTTGAGAGGTCAAACTTTTTAATGGTGTCTCTTTACTAACTTGCTCAGAGTGTTGCTCAGAATGGCAGCCTTCGTTGGATTCATTTTGGTCAATGCTGTTAGTATGCAAAACCAGATCATCTCTCTCACTCTGCTCCCCAACAGTTACTAAATCTACCTCTAGAAGTAAATCCTCCTTAATGTCCTCGTCTGTGTTACCCTGGCCTTTAGATTCAAAGTGAGGATTCTTTGTGGCATCTTCTTCTTCTTGCTTGTCTTCAYCTGTTGCCAAATGTTCTCCTGTCTCAGAGCTCTTTGTCAGAGAAAAGAAAGTAGATTTAGGTGTAAAATTTGGTTGCCTACATGTTTTTTCATCAGACAATGACTGCACATCTAGAGAGTGATGGGATTGCTTATCTATCACAGTTTTACTTCCATCCTTCTCTTCACATGTCCTCATTTCAGCATCTTGAGGAGGGATTGGTAAAGATGGAGATGGGATTAAAGCTGGAAAGGAGACACTYAGTTCTCTGTCCTCTAATGCCATTTCATGCTCAGTATCCCAGTCTATAGGAGACTTCATCACCCTAATGACCTTACTGTGTTCTTTTGGAAGTTGGAACAGATCAGAACAGCTGGAGACGCCCTCGAAGACGTTTCCATTGGTGTATGTGAGACTAGGGCTCTCGACGATATGAGCCGTCGTCTTGTGCTTTTGAAGGGACGAGACTTCATTAAATTTCTCTCCACAGTTTTTACATTCTAAGGCATGTTTGGAAGTTATCACTCCTTCAGTTTCCACATTTGAGGACGCTTTACGTTTCCTGGTGGGCTTTGGTTTGATGGGTACTGTCTCAGGTGGTTGATGGGAAACCTTTAATGTTGACAACAGGGAAAGAGCCTTCTGTGTTTTCTTGGTTCGTCCTCCTTTTTTCTTACCATCTGCAGCGCCGTCTGTGGACTTCTTTGTATGAGACGCTGATCGGGAGTCACTAGGTGACGTCTCCGGTGTAGTGCCAGATGCCTTTGAAGGGTCTAACTTGTAGACTTTCAGTTGAGGCTGTTTATGACCTTTCAGTAAAAGCAGAGAGTCTTGGTTTATATGTGAACCAGTTTCTTCTGCTTTTTCTGCCTGCGCTTTTGAGATTTTTTTCTTTCCCTTTCCCGTCTTTGCACTCTTAGGTTGATCTTTTTGCAGTATTTTTGCTTGTTTTTTCTTTTTAAACATAGGTGATGCCACAGCTTTTTGTTCACTCAAGTGGGCTTTGCCTTCCTTGGCTACTTTTTGCTTTTTCACTTTATTCTTACCCGTATCGTCTTTGATTTGTTGCACCTGCGGCGTTTGTGTTGCAGGCGATTTTATATCACCTTCTGACAACACACTCTCCACTGTCTTCTCCTTTTTCCCCTTTCCTCTCTTTTTGGGTGTTTGTACTTTTTTCTCTGAAAGTTTTTTCCCTTTAGCTTTACTTTTGATCAGGTCTTCCTGTACTGGCTGATGCTGCTGAGTTTGTTTCTTCTGTTTCTTGCTTTTCTTGTCTTTGTTTTGTGAGCCAAATTTCACAACGAGATGAGACTTCTTTGTTTTTTGGCGCTTGGCTGGTTTGACATCAAACTGAAAGTCCATCAAGTCATGCATATATCCCTGGAAAAAAAATGTCCTGGCTGGCTTTCTTTTCCGTACTTTGACCAACTCTTGAGCTGACATTACATTTATAGGTAACTCTGAAGTCTGTGTCGTCTCTAACTGTGAGGAAATTTCTTTAGCAAATGAGTCTTTTACTTCAGATGGGGTATTTTTGTCTTCCATCTGCAATTTTTCAGCAAGATCCTGCTTAACCTGATCATGAGTCTTTGTATCCACCTCAGCAACCTGATCTAGACTGACTTTTTTCATTTCAGACTCTTCTTCAGAGGGTGTTTTAGATCTACTTGGAGCTTGTGTGTCCGATGGAAATGCAGAAGAAGGATGAGCTTGTTGCTCTGTGGACATAAATGGTAGAACTGGCAGGCTGTMTTTTTCCTCACTTATCACAGTCTGTTCAGGGGTCTCCTGGTCAGTGTTGAGCATCAACGAAGAGGAAGTGACTTCAATTTGTGGTTCAGTCTGAATTTGGTCCAGCTCCATATCTGGCATCAAAGCAGGGGTGAGTTCTAATATGACTGTTTGCTCGAGGTTTTCTTTGAGATTATCCGCCTCATTCTGACAAACCATAGGATCAAAGTGAGTTGCAATATTCTCAGGTTGCTGGAGGACCTGAACACCCATCAATTCACCCTCAGGTCTTTCCGTTTGTCCGGCCTCAATGAATGTTAGTTCTATATGTCCACCTGCTGCAACATGGGAGCTGAGATCTGTGAAGGAGGGGTTTTCTAGCTGTCCGTCTGGAGTAATGGGTTCCAGTATAATCGTTTGCTCCATTGGGTCAATTGAAGGATCGAGTTCATCCGTCTTAGCCTCTGTCTGTTTCAGTCCGATAAAGTCAATCTGTGGTGGACTAAGATTCAAATTCACCAGCTCTGTTGGTTCTGACACCTGCTGTAATTCCAGTGGGGGGGCATGAGGAGGCACCTGCCCCAATATAACGACTTGGTTCACCTTCTGCACATTTCCCAACGATTCGATAAGCTTACGAATCTGCTCCGTGTCAATATTGGCGTCCACTTTTTGCAGAGGTCCGTGAGGCTCTACTTGCAAAAGCGCTGGTTGAGGAACAGCTATTGGAGTTATGGTGGGCATGTTTTGTTTTGACAGCGGCCCAGCAGGGGGGGCAATATTGGCGGCCTCAAGTTTGTGCTTCGTTTTCATGTGATGTTGCCGCGTTTTTGGGGTCTTGAAAGAGGCCTTGCAGACTGAACAAGGATACTTTGTTGCAGGAGCACCTGAAAAATCATAAAAATGGAAAGTGGGGATGATGTTTTTGTCAGCTGACATTAAATGTATTTTAACACAGAAAATGTTATTCAGAATAAAAGTCTACACTTAAATAATCAGTTTTGTGATGTTTCATTTCTTAATACTAAAACCTATAATCAGCAGGTATTAATGTTGTTCATTTTCTTAGTTTGGCAAATAAGAAAGTCCACAGGTAATTGTCTGTTTATAACAATGCAAAGTCAACTGAGACTCATGGAAATTTGTCTAAAACAAAAAGACAATAAATAGATTTTATATGTGCAATTAAAATATGTTCACCTCAGAAATTTTCCTTACCATCGTTTTTCTTCCGTTTTGGTTTGGCCGGGGTGTCCTCTCCTTGTGCTTCAGCTCCTTCTGGTGAATGTATCGCCATGTGTTTCTGCAGAGCTTTGGGCATGTTGAACCTCTTTCCACACTCCTTGCAGACATACGGTCGGTCTCCTGTGTGAGTGCGCTGGTGATACTTCAGGAGCGTCAGCGTTTTGCAGGCCTTGCCACATTCGGTGCAGGCATATCCGTCCTCGCCACAATGGATCTTTTTATGAACCGTGAGTTCTGACGACTTCTTGAAAGCCAGCCCACAGATGGGACACTTGAAGGGTTTCTTCTCCGTGTGGGCTTTCTGGTGGGCCATGAGCTCCGTGGAGTTGGTGAAGTGGCGGTCGCAGACATAGCAGGCAAAAAGAGCATTCCTCAGGATGCACTGTTCATATTCTGCAGGGTGGCTCAGCTTGAGGTGGCGCTCTTTGCTCTTGTGGTCACTGAAGATGATATGGCACTCAATGCACTGCAGGGAAAGCTCAGACGCTGCAGAAAAACAGAATTACAAATCAGAGAAAGTCAGCAAGTAACGTACAAACCTATTCTCTGTGTACAGACAAATGCTCAATCTAAAATATCCTAGAAGATATCAGTCAATTGTCTGGTTGCTTCTGATCAAATCACTGTGATTTACTAACAGAGGAAAGAACTTTAAGAAGTATACTATGATGTATAGTTAAACCGCACTATTTTCAAATGAACCAATCCGCCTGTCGATCTCCCGCTCCACTCTTCCCTCATTTGTCAACAAGACCCCGAGATACTTAAACTCGTCCACTTGGGGCAGGACCTCCTCCCCGACCCGGAGAAGGGACCCTACACTTTTCTGGCTCAAGAGACCATGGTCTCGGATTTGAAGGCACTGATCCTCACTAGTAGAATGGTAAATGGGCTGTTCTTATATAGCACCTTTCTATCCAAGCAGGATACTCAAAGCGCATTACACATTGCCCTAATTCACACAGCACTTTATTAGATCTCTACAAAGCTAATATGTACAATCATCTAAGGAGACTCCAGGTAGAAAAAAATCCAGGTAGATTTTTTTCTACCTGTATTCTGCATCAGGATGCATCAGGACATCTATGGAGACTAATCAGTGCCAATCACATTCATACACTGATGGGATGGAAACACATCAGAGTCTTTAGGGACACGACAACTGAAACAGCTGGACGGGGGATTGAACCAGCGACCTACTGGTTCCAGGACGGCTCCCCTAACCACTCTGCCACAACCGCCCCGTAAGAAATATGTACCGGTATTTTAATTTTAGCAGCAGTGAGATAAAATATTATTCATTATTCAGTTCAAGAGGAACTTTGCACGTACAAATGTTTATTTGGTAGCAAGTCTGATGGAAAGATAAAAACACTCATCAAATTTTTTTCAGAAGTCATGATTACATGYATTACTGTGGAGCAATGCAGCGAAATTAAAGGTTGCTTTAATATGAATCGGAGTTTGGAAGTGGGTTGAATAAAAAAATAGTTCAGCTACTAAACGTTTAAAAGTTTGTTTAAAATAAAATAAAGGCCTAAGTCAAATCATGGCATTCTGGTTTAATTAACACATTGCCTGCTGGAAGAAGAGCTGTTCAAAACAATAACCCAACAAGAAAATATGTGATTTGAAGACCCTTTTTAAAAAATTCCTTGTAATAAATGTGTCAGATTGTATTATTTGACCAGTATATAAGTCATTCTGACCTCGATAACTACGCAACATAAAATACTCACATGTGAGGGGCATAACTATTGGTTTGGACATGTCCATCTTCAGCGGATCCACCATGGCCTTTTTGGACATAACATATTTCCTGCCGTCGCTCACCGTTTTATCCTGCTTCTTCACTTTCTGTCCATCTCTTCCACGTTTTGATTTGGTGTCACGGACCGGTTCAGTCGGGACCTTTGCAGTTTTGGACCCARCCTGTGACCGGACACTGGGCTCACGTTCTGCTGCTGGAGTGACTGCCATGTTTGCAGGTGTCTCAGCAGCAGCGTGTGCTCCTGTTGTTGTAATTTCAGCACCAGTATTTGACTTGGCCTCTTTCTCTCGTGCATCTGGTTCACTTAGCTCTGGCGTAGCTTCGGTGTCTGGTAGTGTCTCTGTAGTGGACGTGGTCACAGGACAGGATTCGGTGTGTTCCTGGGGTAGACTCTGCATGGCTCTCTTGCTTCACAGCTTCACAAATGAAATAGTCTTTTTCTAGACACACAAACACACAACACTGCATCATCTTCTGCTTCCATACAAACTGTTGTTTATTTTGTATTGTTAGCTAATATTAAAAGCAGGAAATAGAAATGAACCCACAATGGGACAGCTGGGACCCTGACTGGGCTTAAATAATTTGAATTACAATAGCAGGAGGATGATTGASGGCAGCTGCTGAAGGCTATTCTCTTAAAAGATGTGTGAATAGTGTTATAGCGGGGTTTTTATATGTTTATCGTTTTCCTATTCAACATTTCTGTAATAGCATCGGATACACACATATAACAATAGCCCAGTTAGCCTTATTCACACATTGTTTGGGTTAAATCAGAATGCAAATAGCCGCCTTTCTGRTCTGCTACGGCGCTAAAGACATGAAATATCGGTTCAGTTCGTATTTTTTTCCGGTTTCCACGAACACACGAAACGATTTTGACCGAGTGGGAGGGTGTAGATAGATGTGGGTACCTGATTTGACTCGTCCGCCGCCCAAAACATCTCCGCGTCCTTTCCTCACAAAGCCATCACGGAGGAGCTGCAGACTCCGTGACGTCACGGTGGACAAGGGCCGCACAGGGGAATCATGGGATTTGTGGTTTTTTTTCGCCCTAATTACGATGCCCACCACCCATTTCTGCTCATCTTTCCACGTGCACTGGTGGAGGTGCATCATAAGCTATGTTTTATTAGGAATACTCGCAAAACATGGAGAAATATATTTGCTAAGAGCAAAATTAAGACAATTAATTTACAGCATCATTTGTCTTAAGGGAAGAGCCGCTTTCTGCATCTAATTACTTCCCATGATTTTCTCGTGATAATGAGATCTTGAGATAAGTTAATTTCTAGATGGTTTTCCTCATTTTCAGTAACCATGGTGGAGTTAGACCTGGTCTCCTCAGCTGTTCATCGATGATGTTTAATTCTTATTTATTTACCGTATTAACCAGGCAAATCCCACTGAGGTCACAGATCTCATTTGCAAGGGCGGCATGGGCCTGAAGGCAATCTAGTGTACATAATTTGTCATTTTAAGATTATTACAGACTGAAATTGTGATTTGTTTGTCCTGTACAGATAACTTTATCAGCCCTCGTCATTTACAGARACAGCTGGCCCGACTGCAGATCAGCAGGCGTTTACCCAGTGATCCTGCTGATGTAATACACTTTATTGTTGACCAGCTGAGGGGATCGGGCTGTCTGCATGGATACTGAACGATGCACAATAAAACCATAACTTATCTCAAGAAAACACTGCTTAATTGATCTTGAAAAAAAAAGTATGCAGAAAGCGGCCGCTCTCGGCTTCCATACTTATTTACAAGGGTACCAATAAAATGTGTTATTTCTCTCCTGTGTATTTTATATTTTTTATCTAATTAATGATTTTTACATTTTTATATTATTGCTGTTGTACACATTTGAAAATTGCATACCATTGTCATGAGAATTAAACATTTGTTTAATGTYTTTAGTAAATTTAGTAAATGTTGGAGTAACATATCAAAGCAACCAAATACTGCTAGTTAAACKTAAACTACTTTGCTTGAAAGGTACTATTCCTCTGCCTGAATAAAAATGTCCCAGGRTGCTTTGCAAAAATAAGAAGAATGAAAATAATAGTGTACTCTGGCCCTCTATCAAAACCAAATACTTAAGGTCCAATACTTAATGGACTTTCAGCTATCCTGTTCTGGGTTTTATTTTTAGAAGAATGGCCAGTCTTTTCTATCCATTGTTAAACTAAATTTCAAACAATGAACTTTTAAATTTAAACAGCAAAATTTAGTGGAACCAGCTGACACAGTATTACACACTTCATATATTAGAGCAATTAAACAAAGACACTAATATCAAGGAAAATGCATTTATTTTAGTTTAGAAGTTTGTTTCCAACTTTTACCAAAAATTCTTTCATAAAAAAGTAACTTCACATCTGTGACTGTTTTCTCAGTGTCAAAATCCTAAATATTTGCAATCCTAATGTGGTTTATTAACAAACGATGTAACACTTACTGATAGCATAAAAATCTACACAGATTTTAAAAAGGCCTCTCAGGATTGGGGGTCATGCTGTGGTATGGGTACCTCCCCTGTTGCATGTTTTATATAATGCAAGTGAAGCTTTGCCATTTCATCAAAGCCCATATCACATTCAATGCACTCCCACTCCCAGTACTTATGCTCTCTGTGTACTTTCAGCTCATTCTTGTCCAGATTACAYTCTATCCAGGGTTCTGAAGTCTCCGTACCTGGATCCTTGGGAGGTTTGGGAAGCTCGAAGCGATGCATGGGCTCTCCACAGTCAGACTCCTCTGAGTCTTTTGGATCTCCACATTCAGCAGGCTTGCTTGTTTGAAGCTCTCCCATATTTGTWTTAAYCTCKGTTTCTTCTTTCACACCTGTAAGGGGTTCTGTGTTGTTAGGCTTTTGGATGTTCGCATGAATGGTTGAGAATTTGTAAGACTTAAAGCGGCCCTTTAAACGTTTGGTATGTTGGATTTGGTGTGCATTTAATTGTCTACTTCGACCGAAAGACTTTCCGCAGTATCGGCATAGATATTTTTTTGACGGGGAGTCTGGCTGACTTGCTGGCTTGTGGGCCATTTGAGCTCTCCAGTCATTGGTGTTTGGGGTGTTCTGCCTCAGAATGTGATGCTGCAGATGTTTGTCCAGTGACGCTTCATTCAAAAAACCTTGGGCGCAACTTAAACACCAAAAACGCTTCTGCTTGTGTAGCTCGATGTGAGCCGTCCACAACTTTTCATTTTTAAAGAATTTGTTGCACTGATCACACTTGTGCAGAGACGACTGCAAGTATTTGTTTGACCTGTGGACTCTCAAATGACTAATGAGTCGCGTGCGTCTGATAAATGACATCCCACAATTTGGGCACTCGTACTTTATATTGCTGGGATCGCTCCAGTATTTTTGTTGCTGGTCTTGTTCTGTCGAGGGCGGGTCTTTGTGCAACTTCAGGTGTTTTTCGTACGACTTCAGGAACGAGTAAATCTTCCCACAAACCAGGCAGGAGTAAACCTTTCGAAGTGCGTTCTGCTCAGAGGCTGGCGGAACATCTTTTGTCGACTCTGGAGATCGCAGTTGTGCCGAACTGCTCTTGTCACCCGCATCCGCAACTGGGCTCATGTCTTCGTCTCGGTCTTCTCTCATCACCTGACCTGTTGCAAGAGACCTGCAGTCTTCCAGCTGAGTCTTCTCCTCTTCCAGCTGAGTCTTCTCCTCTTCCAGCTGAGTCTCCTCCTTTTCCAGCTGAGTTTTCTCCACTTCCAGCTGAGTTTCCTCCTCCTCTTCCAGCTGAGCCTCCTCCTCTTCCAGGGCATGTTGGTGCAGGTGAGTCAAGTAGGAATCCTTGTGTTTGAACTGCAGTCCACAGTCCTTACATAAAATGATTGACTCTTCAGCTACAAAAAAAGAGAGAATGTATTAAATAAGCATTTTATACAAAACAGTACATTTAAATCTTCATGTATTTAAAGATTTTTTTCTTGGATTTTCTATGCAATTTGTGAACCATGGGAAAAAATAATATATGCAGTAAGTGGCTGCTCTCAGCTTACATATTTATATACAAGAGCACCAATAGAATATTTCTCACATGTATTTTATACTTTTATCTAATTAATGATGTGCAATCCTAATGTAGTTTATTAACAAACAATGTAACATTTACTGAAAGCATTAAAATCTATAGATTTTAAAAAGAGCTCTCAAGATTGGGGGGTGGTCTCACCCCTCAGGGTCATGCTGTGGTATGGGTACCTCCCCTGTTGCATGTTTTATATAATGCAAGTGAAGCTTTGCCATTTCATCAAAGCCCATATCACATTCAAT
>NW_013952550.1:953415-961466 GCF_001266775.1 Austrofundulus limnaeus
TTGGGAGGTTTGGGAAGCTCGAAGCGATGCATGGGCTCTCCACAGTCAGGCTCCTCTGAGTCTTTTGGATCTCCACATTCAGCAGGCTTGCTTGTTTGAAGCTCTCCCATATTTGTTTTAACCTCGGTTTCTTCTTTCACACCTGTAAGGGGTTCTGTGTTTTTAGGCTTTTGGATCTTCGCGTGAATGGTAGAGAATTGAAAAGACTTAAAGCGGCCCTTTAAACGTTTNTTCACACCTGTAAGGGGTTCTGTGTTTTTAGGCTTTTGGATCTTCGCGTGAATGGTAGAGAATTGAAAAGACTTAAAGCGGCCCTTTAAACGTTTATGTTGGATTTGATGTGCATGTAATTGTCTACTTCGACCGAAAGACTTCCCGCAGTCTTGGCATGAATAYATTTCTAACTGGGAGTCTGGCTGACTTGCTGGCTTGTGGGCCATTTGGGCTCTCCAGTCATTGGTGTTTGAGGGTTTATGCCCAAATTCTCTCAAATGACTAATGAATCGCGTGCGTCTGATAAATGACATCCCACAATCTGTGCACTCGTACTTCATATTGCTGGGATCGCTCCTGTATTTTTGTTGCTGGTCTTGTTCTGTTGAGGGCGGGTCTTTGTGCAACTTCAAGTGTGTTCTATACGACTTCAGGTACAAGTAAATCTTCCCACAAACCAGGCAGGAGTAAACATTTCGAAGTGCGTTCTGCTCAGAGGCTGGCGGAACATCTTGTGTCGACTCTGGAGATCGCACTTGTGCCGAACTGCTCTTGTCACCCGCATCCGGGCCCATGTCTTCGTCTCGGTCTTCTCTTGTCTCCCGACCTGTTGCAAGAGACCTGCAGTCTTCCAGCTGAGTCTTCTCCACTTCCAGCTGAGCCTCCTCCTCTTCCAGCTGAGCCTCCTCCTCTTCCAGCTGAGCCTCCTCCTCTTCCAGCTGAGTCTTCTCCTCTTCCAGCTGAGCCTCCTCCTCTTCCAGGGCATGTTGGTGCAGGTGAGTCAAGTAGGAATCCCTGTGTTTGAACTGCAGTCCACAGTCCTTACATAAAATGCTTGACTCTTCAGCTACAAAAAAAAAAAGAAAGCATGTATTAAATAATCATTTTACACAAAACAGTACATTTAAATTTACATGTATTTGAAGATTTTTTTCTTGGATTTTCTAGCTGGTACTTGTACACAAAAACATGAAAATTTTAAGCTATCTGAAGACAACTTCTAAATTATTCATTAAAAACTATTAGATATTTAACATTAAAATGAACTAGATTTCTGAACGTGTTTACTTAACTTGAATGATTTATTTTCATTTTCAGTAACCATGTACTGTATACGTACATTTACATTTTCCAAAAATATGCAAAAATGTTTGCACGGTGGAGGATAATTTGACATTTTTATGCTATGAAAATAGAAATCATTAAGTAAATACACCTTTTCTTGGGTCTTCCTGAATAATTGGTAAAACTGTTACCTTTCAGAATAAAATTCAAGGCCATGTTTACTTTCAGACTTGATATAAGAATATGCAACAAAAAAACAATCTGCATTCAAAAGGCATTTTAAATTTGGTGACGTCATTTGTTTGGTGTCCACACCTAGCTGCCAGGGAAGCTGCTAAAAATATTGTACTTTTTCATCCACGACATAAACAGTTTAAAGTACTGTGCATATTTAAGAATATTTTTGTTACTTATTAGCTATTTTTACCTTTTAAAAATGTGTTAAGAGACTCTGAAAACAGAAAATATTTTTACTTATGCYGAAAAATACATGAAAGTACCAAAATCAAATATGCTTTTGAAGACATTCCACTACGATACTAAAAACAAAAGCAGATCCACAGTTCAAAAATTAGTTTGTCTAAAATCTAATGTTTTGACTCTAGAGTTGTAAAATAAAATTTATCTGCAGATGAAATGCTAAAGCTGTCAAACCTAACCTTGCAGGCTCTTTTAAGTGCTAATTCTTTTGTTTCATCAGTTTTAGAAACGATGGGCCTCATGCAGGAACATGTTCGTATTCTTATCCTAAATTTCTCTTACTTCTGTTCGTACAAAGGGTTCGTACGAACATGTCACGTCTGATTCAACAAATTCTTCTATCTTCAGGAAAAGTGTGTAAATGAGCTGCGTAAATTCCACCTGTTCGTATCCAGCTGCATGTGCACGCGAGAGAATTACCACCACAAAAACACCATATAAGGCTATGTTTCCTGCCTGAGATATCAGGAAGTGTCCATTCATGAAAATGACAGCGAAAACTAAAAAGAAAAACTTTACGAGTTCAGAGATTGAAGTCCGTCTGTCAGAGATCCAGAAAAYAAAATCTGTCATTTTTAGCAGGTCAGCTGTGGAATAAAAAGAGCTGCTAATAGTATAAATAACTGTGTTAAATCATTTTCATTTATTCAGAAGACACCGTCGCGCAACGTATGAAGAAAATCTTAGAATATGAAAACATTGAATGCCACAAATTCTCCTAAATCACTTGTACGCACAACTTAAGAACAAATCTGTGTGTACAAACGGTTTTTGCATGAGGCCCAATTAGCCTATTTTATAGGAAAGTTAACACWTTTAAAGTTTGCATCTATTTTGTCACCACACATGGCTCCATTAATCACAAACATTAAAGGCAGTGTGTAGGATTTGTTTTCAGCGACATCTAGTGGTTGAATCATACCAATCACACAACACGCCCTTAGAATACACCCTAAGATGTGTAATTATCTAACAAAACTTAGAAAAGAAAATCAGAAAATATACAAACCAAACTGATCAAGTTGAAACTGAATTAATCACACAACTCAGTAAGAGATGTTTTAAAGAAATTTATCTTTGTTCTTTCTGAAAAAAGGAGTTAACATATTGGTCAACAAGGGGAAAAACAAAACTATAAATCAAAGTCAAACCTTTTCTTCTAATCACTATCCTACAGAAACAAACACTAAATTACTTTAGTAGTGATTCCACAACAAAAATACAGCTATCTATATATATATACTGTATATCCCTATAAAGATGTAAAAAAGACCTTAATCACTTAATGCTGAATGAGATTTACAGAATGTAATGGAACTGATACTTCTATGTTCAAGCAAGTAATTCATGACATCCTTTAATGACCTAGGTTTTCATGACATGCTGTTCATCTGCAGATAGAATGATTAAAGTCAGAACAAGATTTGCTAACAGTCATTCTTAGATATCACTTGTGTTTATCTTTGTGTTTTCCCTTGACCTTGTATCAAATCTTACTAAGATGACATAATGGTGTTTGTTAATATATATATGAGGCCTCTCGAGACACAATGAGTAGTGTGGAGAGACAGTAACAGAGAGAAACAGAGAGAAGCAGAGGCACAGAGACAGGCCAGGTTGTTGTCTGTGTTCCTGTTGTTGCAATAAAACAGCTGATCATCTCACGGAGTACCTTCATTCTTGGACCACGTATTTCTATCTTTGTTAAATAAATATAGCCATAACACAGAACATAAAGCTACTTAATGTTAAATGGATTTTACAGTTAATAACAATAGTGTTCAATACCAGAAACAGTAGATAATTCAGTTTTGTTTCACTTCTTATGAAGTATTTACAGCAGCAGAACTTATTTTAGAAAAACCTTCAGCATTTTAGAAACAACAGACCAAACCTTTACATATTTAGGGAGGGCAAATATTCATTTTCACCGTCTTTATCAACTAAATGTATTTCAGTGTAACAGCATTTTAGTTTTTATCTTTGAGAACTGACATATCAGTGCTTTGTAACCTTTTTTAAACATCTATATATAAACTCTAACACTTTAATATGTGACGCCCCACAGAGTTTGAAAAGGCTCAGCTGACATTCATCTATTCAAAACAAAAAAAATAAATAAATGTAGACTCAGAGCTATGAATAGAGGTGACTGAGCTATACTTTCACATTTACAGAGATACTGGTCCAGTGTCAAGCAAAGCCTGAGACTACARAAACAACTACATTTTCTACTTCAATGTAACAAATTTTGCAGAAAGAAACAAAAACCTTACAATCTACAGCGTCACCATATGAGCTTTAACACTACACGGACATCCTCTGTACTACGCTGGTGCAACAACATTTTTCTTTTTTTGGTCAAAGACTTGTTCTGCATTCAAAACAAGTTAAGGCCATCGGTGTCCTCTAATGAAACAGCAGCAGCAGGAGTGATATTTTGTCTTCTGTGATCACTCATACACTCCTGGTTATGATCAATAAGGTCTTTTAGGTGACTGAAAGTTTTGGAGCAAATCAAGCAGCAGTACAAGTTGCTACACTGCTCAGATCTGCCATGACGCTGACCCTCGGTTTCTGAGCAGCCGGCTGGGTTAGGAGGTTGGTTGATGGAAGGGAGCAGGAAGGACTTATCAGCAAAGGAGAAGTTGGGTTTCAAAGGACTTGAGGTCACAGCAGTACTGAGCCTGAAGCGCAACTCGTTGGGGAGACGACAGCGCACCTCGTCGTGCCAGGCGAGGTGCTGCTGCAGTTGATTCTCTGTCCAGAAGCAGTGGCAGCACAGGGCGCAGCAGTGAGGCCGGCTCTTGGCCTTGTTCTTGTGGGTTCCTAGCTGGTCCTCTGTTCGGAAAGCTTTCCCACACTTGTCGCACTTGAAGAGACATTTGACCGTGTGCTCCAGCAGATGGCCAACCACTGGAGGAACCTCAGTCGCGGCTTCGAGAGTTTCCACCTCCATTTTAGACTCTTGCTTCACAGGCGAACAAACTTTGTTATGGTCAAGGAGACAAGCCGTGGAACTGCACTGTTCCCCACATTCAAGACAGGAAATWAATATTTCGGGTTGAGGGTTTGATATGATTTTCTTCCTTCCTCTGCCAACAGTGCTGCTCTTTAACACCTCTGAGTCGTCCACCTGATCAAATCGGTTGTTTAAGTTAGAGCACTTCTTTTTGCACTTTCCATTCTTTGGGTGGGCTTGCCATTTATGAGCATGCAGACCTCTTGCTTTAGCAAAGGTCATGAAGCAGAGGGGACACTGGTGGGGTTTTATCTTCACAGCTGATGGTGAGGTTTCGTCCCCAACTATGTTAACATTGTGTTCTGGGGTGGGTTTTAAGGACACTTCCCTATGTTCTGCCACCTCCAAAATTTTACAGTGCATGACTTGGTGTGAAAACTGCTCTGATCGGTCCGTCTCCATGTTTCTGTTTAAATCTGGCTCAGTTTTGGTTTGACACAGAGGATTAAAGAGCTGGTGTCTGTGGAGAACTTGATGGCTGGAAAACTGTTTCTCACACTTCTTGCACTGAAAGGGTCCGTCCTCGGTCTTGTGGCTGACAGATTTGAAATTATCTTCTTCATGTGAAGACTTTGAACATTTCTTTTCTTTGTGCCATCGTTTGTGAGAGCAGAGGGCTGATTTAGTCATAAAATGCCTTCCACAATCTGAGCAGTGGATTAGACCTTTACTTGGCTCRTCTTTGTTTGGCATCTTAGACATTAGAGGTTGACCAATATCGGATTTTAATTTGGACTTATTGCCTTTAACGTGAATTCTCTTATGAAAATTTAACGCTCCAGCAATAGGAAAACTTTTGTCACATGCATTGCATTTGTATTTCAAATGGGTTGAGTCTGGATTTTCAACATTACCCCCATCTGTGGGCATTTCAATTTGTTGTGCACCAATGTCCCCTTCGTTCTTCGTGTCAACTTGTTCCTTCATTTGGCTCGAGTGTTCTTGCGTGTTGGAATCAGAGCGCATTTTTACAGCTTCATTCTTTGCAAGTTCAGCTTCCACGATGTCTCCTTTCCTGCAGAGTTTTCGATGAGCCCTTAAAGACGCCTTGTTGTTAAAATGTGCGAAGCATGTCGCACACTGCAGATGGTTCACTTTCACCATGGACTGTGGGGACGACGGAGAGTTCCTGGACTCGTAACCATGACTCTTCATGTGAAACTGCAGCGCTTTTTCCCGTGAAAACAGCTTCCCACAGTCAGGACAGCTGTACGTGTTCTTCTTCAGCTGCTCCACCTGGTGCTGAAAGGACTTGATGGGCGGTGGTAGCAACTGGTCGCTGTGTACCACCTCGTGTCTGAGGAGGCTGGAAAAAAGTCGGAATGAGCGGCTGCAGATTTCGCATTTGTGATTTCCATTTTCATGCCTGCGCATATGTAGCGCCATAATGCCTTTGTGGCGAAACTTCCTGCCACACATCGGACATGTGACTTTAGTCACAGAGCGTAAGCGTCCGTTAACAGAGTGCAGAGAACTTGATAGACCCTTTCTGAGTCTCAAATCAGTACACTCCATCTGATTTTGCTTGTGGTGCGAGAAAGCCCCTAAAGACCAAAAACCCTTTCCACATTGTTCACAATGATAGATCTTTGGGCCTAGCAGAGTTTTCTTTGGATTGTATTCTTTCTCACTGACAGAAATATCTTTCCTCTTTTGTGCAGAGCAGGTTTTCATGTGATTAAACAAACTGGCTGCATGAAGATAAGACATCATACAATCTGGACACTGGTACTGTTTTCTTTTAGGGTGATGCAACTGGTGTGACACTAAAGCAGACAAATAAGAGAAAACATCACCACACTCATTACAGGTAAACATTTTCTTCACCAACCCCTCAGCCTGATTCAACAAACCWCTACTTAGAGTCTGATCACTGTGGAATTGTGTGTGAATAAATTGTGCTTCATAGTTACTTATTTCACATGCCACTGACTGACCTTGATTCTGCTGTCTTCTCTCACGGACTCCGTGCCACATTCTGTGAACTCGCAGTGACGTGGGGTTAGTAAACCAGCGGTAACAATCCGGACACTGGAATCTTTCATGTGCAGTTTGATTCTCGCTTCCGCTTTCCATTGGTACACACTGCTTGTTGGTTTGATCAAAGTCAATCTGAATTATTTTTAAGTCCGGCTTTGACTCAAGGCCTCTGGGGGAAACTTCATGGTCGTCTCTTACATCCTGATCAGATTCACACAGCAGCTCAAGATCAGGATTCAGGTCTGGAGCCGCCTCCTCTTCGGGCTCACTGTCACTAATTACTTGTACGTTGAAGTCCCCAGGTTCATAGCTCTCCAAGTCTTCATCAGTCTCATTTGTTTGTGATTTGTCCGTGGTACAAGCGGCAGGAGAAATTTCTGATTGCAGTTTTTCTTCCACAGAAGCTGGAGAGTGCTCTGACTCTTTCCAACAACTTTCTGAAATATTATCTTGATGTGGCAAAGCATTGTGAGTGTGAGCCACCAGCTCCTCTTCTTGACTGCAAGTTCCCTGCTCCATTTCTAGAGTCTGATCCCTTGGTTGTATTTCTAGTGTTGGTGTCCTTGGTTGGGTTTCTAGAGTCTGAACCCCCAGCTCCATTTCAAGAGGTCGAGGCCCCACATTGGGTTCTAGAGGCCGAGCTCTCTGCACTGTTTCTTTGGAAACATGGGTGTGCTGATGGGATTGAAAAGCTGAAACCCTGGAAAATTTCAGTCCACAGTCTTTACATTCAAAYGCCTTCTTCTGAACTTGGCCCACTTGATAAAGAAAAGACTTGGCAGGAGTCTCCTCAGTATGTGCCATGAGCTGGTGTCTGTAGCAGAATGATGCAGTCTTAAATGTTTTTCCACATTCCTCGCATGTGAACCTTTCTTCTAAGTGTCTGGCGTGCCATCGCCCATGGTTCATTAAACCAACACGATGACTGAAAGTCTTATCACACTCAGTGCAGTTGAATTCACTCCTTTTCTTCCTAGGTATTTGTTTCACTTCATCTGAACCACATTGGCTGTTGTTACTAAATTGCTGATGTGTTTGTTGAACAGACTCTGCAGCAAACATTTGTGAATCGTACTGAACGCTTGGTTGTATTTCTACTGTCGATGCCCTTGGTTGTGTTTCTACAGGCAGAGGCCCCAGCTCCGGTTCTGGAAGCCCAGGCCCCAGAAGCATAGGCCCTAGCTCCGGTTCTAGAAGCCGGGCTCTCTGCACTGTTTCTTTGGAAACATGGGTGTGCTGATGGGATTGAAATGCTGAAACCCTGGAAAATTTCAGTCCACAGTCTTTACAT
>NW_013952550.1:963916-974866 GCF_001266775.1 Austrofundulus limnaeus
TTCTTCTGAACTTGGCCTGCTTGAAAGAGAAAACACTTGGCAGGGGTCTCCTCAGTATGTGCTATGAGCTGGTGTCTGTAGCAGTATGATGCAGTTGTAAATGCTTTTCCACAGTCCTCACATGTGAACCTTTCTGCAAAGCGGTTAGTGTGCCATAGCTGATGTTTGGTTAAACCAGAAYGACGACTGAAAGTCTTATCACACTCAGTGCAGTAGAATTCACATCTTTTCTTCCTTGGTATTCGTTTCACTTCATCTGAACCACATTGGCTGTTTTTGCTGTATCGCTGATGTGTTCTTAGACCAGAAACTGCAGCAAACTTTTTCCCACACAAACACTCAATGTGCTTTTGTGAATCGTTCTTTGTTTGATTTTCATTGAGTTCTGTTTCCACTGCAGACTCTCCAGTTTGACTGACGTCTCTGGAGCTACTGTTTTTTGACTTCATCAGCTTTCCTTCATGACATCGTCTATGGGCATCAAGAGCTGAAGCTTGTGAGTAATTTCTTCCACAAGTCTCGCACTGAAATGGCTTCTTCTTATAGCAAACCAAGGTGTCCTGTTTAGTCAGTCCGGGATTATTTACTACACCAGTCTCTTTCAGAGAGGCTTGATGATGGTTCTTCAAATGTGAGTGTAGTTCATTCATCTCAACAAATGAAAGTGAACATAAGGTACAAAAATAAGATGTTCCATTGTCCTTTTCTGTATCAGACTGGTTGTTTAAACACATGTTTGACTGAGGGTGCAGAAGGCGATGCTCCAAGTAGGCTGCTTCTGCTCTGAAGGCCGCTCCGCAATCTCGACAGCAGAAAACTCCAACCCCTAGAGAAAATAAAGGGAAAATAGGAGGTCAAACAGACTCCTGCTTCCAAAAAAAGAAAGTCCCTTAAAAAAAATTAAAAACCTTACAAAACACCAGTTTATAACATGTCGTTATTTTAAACAAAATAAGTTCCAAAATTATTACAACAAAAAACAGCGGAAAATTACAACAACAAATAAAGCCAAATAATATGCAGCTCAACTAAAGCACAACTTAAAGTAACAATTTACATTTACTTCACATGATTGCTTTATAAGAAACTGAAACAGACAAATGTTGACATGTCACCATACAAATAACCAGTGTAGTAGCGATGTGGAAATTTTTTTTACAAGGCTACAAGGCTCATCTCAGCAAACTGTAACATGAAATCTTGATGCATCTTAGAAAGCAAGGAAATGAAAACAATAAAAACAACCATGTGGATATTTGTTTTGTAAACAAAACTCCTCAACCAATGACAGCCTATTCTGAAGCGGAAAAAAAAAACATACTTCGACATTTCAAATCATTATTGAATTTGGAACAAAGGCAGATAAAATAATGTTCTTCATGGCAGCTTACCTCTTTAAGTGGTCACTAGAAAAACTTGGGTGATTTACTTTGATCATATTTTCAAATGTCTCTTCAAAATGCACTGAGAAAAATAAATTGTAAGACGACGCTGTAGCTACCTGACGTCAGCGCAATTTGTTAAATTCGTAGAAATAACGAAGCAGGAGGAAATAAGCAAAAACGCACAGAGCAGCCTTGCACAATCCATTCATAGCAGTTTGGGAAGAAAGTGGCAGCATCTGCTGATGAAATGTTAACATCCCTAAGTGCAGTAACTAATTAAAAGATTTGTGTTTATGACAAATTATCGACAACGATGCAGTGAATGAAGTGCCACTGTTACATCTGTGCATCTATTTTCTTTACCTGCTTTTCTGTTCAGGGTGACGGGAGAGCTGGTGCCTATCTCCAGCAGTCACTGTGCGAGAGGCAGGGTTACACCCTGTTCAGGKTGCAAGTCCAACACAGGGACAAACAAGACAACCAGTCGTGCTCTCTCACTCACACCTAGAGCCAATTTAGAGTTCCCAATTAACCTAGCATGCATGTTTTATGTCTGTGGGAGGAAACTAAAGTACCCAAAGAAAACACATCCACAAGGAGAACGTGAAAACTCCAGCAGAATGTAAACCGGCAATACTTTTGTTCTAACCACTATTTTGCTGTGTGCCCAAGTCAAGTCTAATAATCAGACTTGAATCTAGAATCACATCAACAGAGGATAGGTCAAAAATATTTACCATACATGTTGTTTAATATAAAAATACACAGACAGTGCTAATGTTTGATATACGGTACTTATTTTCTCTCACACACTCATGTTTTAGGAATTCGAACAGCTAAAGAAATTCCAGTGTTTTGATACTAAAAAAAAAGAAAAGAAAGCATCACAAGTCCTTCAACTCAGGATTACATAACATTACAAATAACCAGTGATGTATAAAGTACCACAAAGTAATACTCGAGTAAAAGTACAAGTATCTTACCAAAAAATTACTTTGTTAAAAGTTGAAGTCTCCTTTAGAAATATTACTTGAGTAAATGTCTTAAGGTATCTGATATTTTTTGTACTTAATAAAAAGTATTGATTTAAAATGAGCAGATGGATTTTCCGTAATGACATTTATTAGGAGGTGACCTCCCCAAAGAAATGCAGAAATGACTATGTTGTATTAAAAATCATTAGTTTATGTTAAATTTAGGATGAACTAGTCCAGCTGTTTCAGTTTATATACATATATCAAGGCTGCCCAAACCTTTTCCCCAAAATGAAAATCTATCAGAGGGCTGCGGCCAAATGCAATAATATAATTCATTTAATACAAATACTTCTTAAGTACAGTCCTTTTATTTTAATGATTATGTCCTGCTGGAGTGTGACATGATTTGTTTGTGTACAAACTAATACAGTATCAGAATTTTATATATTTATACTTCTCATTCAACCACAATTTAATTCAGTCTAGGAGGCACAATTTATATGAATAGTTTTTATTTTTTAATAATAACAAACTGGAATGAAAACAAGCAAAAATGAAATAAAACTAACAACTTTCTACTTCTTGACTTTAAAAAATGTAAGGAGTAGAAAGTACAGATAATTGTGTTAAAATGTAAGAAGTAGAAGTAAAAAGTGGGCTGAAAAACAATTACTCTATWTCCAAAAATTCCACTTACGTACAGTAACAAAATATTTGTACTTAGTTACTTTACAACTCTGTAAATAACTTGGGGTATGGTGGAGTGTTACTTTATATTGTTTTTCTAAACACTGTGGATATCAAAATTCAGAAAATTCTGACCCCCCCACGCTCCTAAATTTCCAATTTGMCAAGATGTCAGTTTAAAAAGGTAAACATTCAGATTTCATCACATGCACACACTTATCAAATAGTATTATTTTCAACATAAAACACGAATATCAAGTACTGAGTGATACCGTTTGGTAAACAAGGTTTCACGTCAACTGATGGACACTTGCTGATTGTTAGTTTGTGTTACTGGTTTCTTGTGTGTCAGCTCAGTCATGCTCATCATCATACTCTGTTAGTGCAGAAAGTTGAAACGTGCGAATTACTACAAAATGTTACCGACAACATCTACTTATAAGTTTCCGTTAATTGGTGGATATTTACCTTCACTGGAGTTATCTGCAGATGCGTAGTGGTTGTTTTCACGTGCTCCGTCGTCACTGTGGGGGTAGTTTTTATCGGCATCGTCCTCTCCGATCACTGCGGCTGCAGACTCATCCATCTTGGCGTGGTTGTGTTTGCTAGCAGGGTTAGCTTCACTCACGCTCTTCAGCTAGCCGGAAAGCTCCGCCGTTGTTTTCATGCACGTTCACGAAAGACTTTACAGTCCGGTCGGGCGGAGAGAAGACGAGATTAAAAAAGACGGGATAATAATCTAGTTTACTTTCGATTATAACCACGCATCTCGCACGTTCACGAGTACCGATGAACAAAACGATTAGCATTCACTCATGACATGCGCAGTAATGCTTTCGGCTTAGCGGAAGTAGTTTCTTCTTCTATGGCGCTATTTTCGGTTTAGTGACGCGTTACTGCCCCACACTGGGGAGTTATRAAACCAGATTTCCTGCTGGCGTGTTTTCACCATAGTCTGTTTTCAGGTAGTTAAAATTTATTTTCCTAAATTTATTATTTTTCTTTGTCATGAGTGCCGCACCCAGCAGGTTTTTTTTCCAMGTAAAAAGTCACGAAAAGTACATTTACTAAGGGAATAGCTGCTGCTTCAATAGGCTCCTCTTCATAATTTTATAATGCCCAAGTTTGAAGAATTCTTTTTAGGAATCATTTTGATGTTTAAAGATGCATAACCAAATAACCACTTTAACTTTACTAACTTTACTATTATTCACTATTTTTCTCACAAAGTAAAAAAAATGCGGTTTACGTTACATTGTTGTAATTATGGGGCTTTTTCACTCAATTTGTGTATTTTCACACAAGATATTTTACTTGGTGTTTCACTACCCAAAAGTTGAAAACCAGTTTCCATTTTGTCCTGATGCATCTCAGTAATCCAGGTAAAAAAAATCAAAAAGAAAAAAATTGTATAGGTCTTCTGGACGGGTTCTTCTCTAATGAAACGTTTCGTCTCTCCTCCAAGAGACTTCTTCAGTCTGAGAGTTTAAGGCTTTTAAGCACTGCCTCCATGTGACTGATACTCACATCACATGGTTATCGTTGACACCTAATTAACACCTATTGTTAACAGGGGTGGAGTGATACTGGCAATAGCAGCACTGTAGGAGGGGGACAACTGAAAGTATGAGTTTCAGTATCAGTCACATGGAGGCAGTGCTTAAAAGCCTGAATTTTGCCTGAAACTCTCAGACTGAAGAAGTCTCTCTTGGAGGAGAGACGAAACGTTTCGTTAGAGAAGAACCCGTCCAGAAGACCTATACAATTTTTTTCTTTTGTTCAGTTTCCATTTTCTTAAAGTTTAGATGCAAACTTTGAATTATGTTGTGTGAAATACGCCAACACACAGTCTTATAATCAAATGGGTTTTATTTGATCCAATAAACATAATGGGGCAAAAAAAAAAACTACATGCTAAAACAGTGGGGCAGAGGTAGAAGGGAAGGTTTTATTAAAAGGTGAGTGCAAACAAGRGGATTTCATCTTCAATGTTTACAAAAGAAATGTGTGAATTAATGGTTGGTTTTGGACGGTCAAACTACTCAAACACCCATTTTTATAACAGGACGTGAAAAATCTCCACTTGGCTAAATCTACAATTATGGAATGAAATTATTCACAAAAATACATTTAAGCATTCGAACGTGATTTGAATTGTCCCAATACAACCTGAACTGAAATAGTAACTCTGGTTAAGAGGTGTAGACTGGACCAACTGGAGTAAAACATTCATGTAATGCGACCCATTTTACATCTTTGTGATGTAAAAAAAAAGAAACAAATATTACAGACAAAACATCACATAAATCCAAGTTTTGTTTATTAAAAGATCACTATTAAAACAGTGTCATCGTAAACCACGTAGTTGCGCCGAATCCTCACAAACCTAGATTTCAATTTGAGACTTTTAAATTTACAGTAAACTCTCAGACTGAAAGAAACTTTACACGTTATGTTTCGTTTGCAGACGATTTGACCAAATGACCACGATGACAACTTTACCGGAGAGACGTTTGGASCCAGACCACGGACCTGTTAGTACAAGCAGCATTATACTTGTGTTTGAGCAGCTTCAACTCATATGTTGGAACCAATCTCATTGGTCCTTCCAAAAGAGGAGAACATTATGCTTTTATAGTATTGTTGAAATACCTGCTCTGCATTTGTTGGGGTGAGGTCATACTGTTTAATCTACCTTAAGCACAAACTAGGGCCTAGAATACCAAGACAGCAGACATGCAGACTGTACTCATAAAAAGGCACACAGTATACTGAACATGAAGAAACACAGTACAAATGGTTCAAGACGTATGAACAGAACTATAAAAGTACTAATAATATCTAAACCTAATTGTTATTGGCAATAAATGAAATATAGCCTGTAGAACCTCATTTATGCACACCGCTAAATGTTTCCACACAACTGAAATGTATGTAAAGACAGTGAAACCACTTGTTATTTCAAACACACTGCATTTTAAATCAAATATGCAAACTCAGTCAGGTTTCTCTCCTAAAGCCCCTTCTTACCAGGTCTAGCTTTTCAACAAAGAGTCAATTAAATGAGGCTCTACAGAGCATCAATTATAAAAAAAACATATCTAAAGTTTGTTACTACAGTAGAAATGTCATATCTCTCCTTGCGCGTGTTGCAAATAATGCATTTGTAGATCCAGCTCCCGAGGGAACGAGCACCCGCATATCATGCACTGGAGAAGCCGTTCGGGGGCGAAAGGCAAGCGGGGGCCGAGTTTGTGGGGTTCGGTCTGCGGGGCGAGCTGAGGTAGGGTCAGGGTCTGTGGTATGTGCGGCCTCTCGCTCATGACCGCCTGCGGCGTGTAAAAGATGTTCGGGTGCGGGGGTCTCTGAAGCGCGCCCACTGTGACGGAGTGGAGCGGGTGAGGGCCGGGCAAAGCGAGAGGCGGCGGCGGGAGCGGAGCGAGCGGGGGTGAGAAGAAGGGAGAAGGTTGGTTTATGATGATCTGAGTGCCCGTTACCATCGGTTGCTGCTGCAGCTCCTGCCCGCTGCCGGCTTTAAGCTGCGCAGAGAGCAGCGTCTGAGGATTCACGGGATTGTTCTGGAAGCCCCATACTGGAGTTCCCATCCCCTGGCCGAAGCGACGAGGCTCGTATTGGATGGAGATGGGACCCTTCTGCGTGGCTGGCTGCATGTTGCCCCAGCCGGTGGACACCTGCTTTTGCTGCAGCTGAAACTCTTGGGTATTCACCAGCTTCTCTGTGGAGTTTATGGTCTTTGGAATTCCTGGGGGTGTTTGGATGTCCCACAAGGCRTTGGTGACCCCATGGGAAACTGGAGTTGAAATTGGCATTGCACTGCTTTGGTCTATCTGAGCTGAGGTGGATACAACCGCTAAGCCTGAAACCCATGGCTTTTGCGGCTCGCAGCCGTTCCACGGCTTCTCTGGCTGAGTAACAGTCGAAGAAATACCTTGAGAACCGCTCATGTCCCACATCCTCTCGTCTTTCTTGGGAGGGGTGGACGGCTCCATCTGAGACGACACCGGGGCACTCTGCCACCGGGGCAGCTGCAGTTCTTGTCCAAGTTTATTTGGAGAATTTTGTGCTAGCAGAGCGGGTCGGACGCTCCACAGGGCCGCCCCATCCATGTAGGGCGAGGGGACAGAGAAATCGTGTTGCACGGAGCTGGTGGAAGCGAGCGCTAGGGACGTGGGCGTGCTGCTCCATGTGGGAGGCTGTTGCTGCCTGTGCTGCACCGTCTCGCTCACAGCCAACGGGCTGGATTTTTTTGGTAAGAGAGAGCCGACTACAGAAGACATGGCCTCTTTCATGTGTGCGCCTGAGCTCTGAGCCGACACCGGGCCTGACTGTGTTAACACAGGGATATCAGCCCAGCCTGCGCTCCTCTGGTGGTTCTGCTGCAGCTGTGCGGGGCTGTCGAACTGCGTCTGTGGCGGCTGTGGAACTCTGTGTTGCTGCTGTGTGGACGGGACCGGCATCACCTCGCCTCCGTCGACCTTCCACTGCACTGGCTGAGGGTGTGGCTCTGACGGCCACGACTCACTCTGCTGCCTGCTCTGTAAATCCACAGGAGGCTGGAGCACGGAAGGTTGTGGTTGTGGCGCTTTTCTGTGCAACTCTGCGTCTCGCAGTGGAGAAAGCGGATACAGAGGCTGCTGAGTACCCAGATTTGAGCCTCCTAAGGGTTTGGACCAACTCCACAGAAATCTACCCCCTCTCCTTCCCCTGCCCCTCATCCTAGCACTCGCGGGGAATGAATTGTACTGGCTGTGAGCCTGCTTCTTGCGAACGTGGATCTTCTGATGAACCAGCAGGCTGCTGAACCAGGAGAAGGTTTTGTTACACTCGTCGCAGCGATGAGGCCTCTCTCCGGTGTGTGTGTTCATGTGATCCCGGAGCAGATAGGCTAATCCGAAGCTCTTGTCGCACTGGTCACACTTATGCGGTTTGTCACCGTTATGCGACAACATATGCTGCTGCAGCTGGGCTTCGTCGCTGTAGCCTTTGCGGCAGCTGGTGCAGCGGAACGGCTTCTCCTGGTGCAGCTTTTGGTGTGTTCTCATGTTCTGCAGGAAAGCAAAGTCCTTGCCACAATCTGGACATTTATATGGCTTCGTGCCCGTGTGGATGATGAGATGCTGCTGCAGGTAGCTACCGAATCGAAAACACTTGCCGCACACTTTGCACACGTAGGGCTTTTCCTTGGAATGTATGCGCATGTGCAGCTCTAATACGGAGCGGTGGCGGAACGATTTTTCACACTCTGAGCATTTGTACGATTTAAGACTTTCGCTATTCCACGTCTCCTGCACGTTATCAACGCTCGAGGGAGGAAGATTCTTACTCGGCTGCGTTGCCATCCTTTCTAAATATTGTCTGGCGGACTTGTGCATGCTTAACAGATGCATATTCATACTAGTTTCATCCCGAAAAACACTTGGACAGTTGGGGCACGTGTGTCCTTTGTCCCAGGGATCTCTGGGAGATCGAGGCGGCCTCTCCAGCCTATCGAACTCTGCYTCGTGGATGAGCATGTGAGCTCTAAGGTTTGCTGCTAGACAGAAAGTTTGGGGGCACAAAGGGCAGTTAAACGTACGCTTTGGTTCCTCACTCGAGTGCGAGTTCTCTTTCCCAGGTCCTTTCGCAGCATCTTGTAAGGGCGCGGGGGCCCGTTTGCTGGGCGGCTCGCCGATCGAGTTGGTTTCACGCAACCTATGTTGGCGGCAGTGCGCCTTCATGTTCTGGGCGAAGGCAAACTTTTTGCCACATTCAGGGCAGCGGAAGGGTTTCTGACCCGTGTGCAGGTACTGATGCTGATGGAGGAGGCTGCTGTATTTGAAAGTCTTGCCACAAATGTTGCACAGGTGAGAGCCCCTGTTCCCTACGTGTTTGCGGCGATGGTCTTCCATGACGGAGTAGTGTTTGAAAACCATGCCACACTCGGGGCATTCGTAGGGTTTAAGGGCAGAGTGGGATTTCTGATGGAAGCTCAGGGCTTTGATGTTTGGGAAAGTTTGACTGCACTCTTGACATTTAAACACACAATCTTGGGAATGGGTCATCATGTGCTTTGTGACAGACACTTTAAACTGGAAATCTTGGCGGCACAAGGTGCAGCGGAAMGGCCTTTCTTCTGTACTGACACAGCTGTGGTCCCTCAGCTTACGAACTGTAGCGAAAACCCTTCGACATTCTGCACACTGATATTTACCTTCCTCCACCAGCGCCTCCTCCTTTTCTTTGTGTTCGTTTCTGTGTTTAATGAGGCTGCTTCGGTGCTGAAAGGTAAGGCCGCATTCTTTACAGGTGAGGGGCGTGAACTCATCTTCGTGCGCATGAAAGTGGCGGTGRAGGTTGAACATCTCACGACGTTTGAACTTCGTCCCACAATCCTTGCACACCCAACGGCACGTTTTGTCTTTAGCTGTAGACTCGGCCTCGTCGTCGTCACCCATCTCCTCCGCAAAGTTGGCTTCACCCTCCAGATTTACAACTGGCGACTTCTCCCTTCTGTTCTCCTCATTGTGGGAGTTTTCTGCACTGTCTGTCTTTCGTGCATCGTCCTTAACATCCCTGTCCTGCTTCACCTCTTCAGCAGTCGTAGTASTTTTAGAGGATTCTGGAGGAGAAAAAATATAATGGTAATAGCTCAGCAGAGAATGTGTGAAATCTTGTTTTTTTTTAAATAAATAGTGTATATTATTTCACACTGTAYTTATGTAAATGCAGAGTGCTGAATGATTTTGCTGAAAAAGAAGCTGAAGCTAATGTTTAAACAACCAGAACATAGGTTAAAATGAGCTAGATAAATACTAAAGCTAAAACTRGTAAAACAATAACCAAACGTAGYAAMGCTAAYACTAAAATTAGCAAAACASTAGCTAAAAATGACAAAACATGATWTCACTAGAGTTAGCAAAACTCTAGCTAAATGTAGCAAAACAAATACAGAAGCTAAAATCTGAAAACTGAGCTACAGGGTAGGAATATGGTAAAGGAAGGYAGCAGGATCGTAACTAAAATATAAAAGTAGCAAAATGGTAGCWACATGCTAAAAGTGGCAGAACAGTGGCTAAACGCTAAAAGCTGCACAAAGACAAAAACTGAGCAATGTTGATGGAACTGAAAAAATCATTTATTCCTATGGGATATTTTATTCTAAACAAATGAAGTTAAATATTTTCAAACATTTTAATAAAAAATTCATAGCACACTATTCACAAGCTCGACATTTAGATATATGAAYGGTTAAAAATAGCACCAAGTATGCAGAAGTAGTTTGAAACTGACAATACCAAAACCCCTGTGCATTTTGAAACCTCTACATGTTGTAACAAACTGCAGATAAACTGTCACTTTCTAAGTCAAGTCGGATTTCTGATTTTTACACACCTCAGGTAAATGGTGTACTTTTAAAGCACCTTTCTTTCCAAAGCACCACAATACAATCTGTGCCSTCATTTACCCATTCATTCACACACACATTCATTCAGCACTCTAYTAGATCTCTATTCAAAGCTAATACAGAGAAATCATCCTATAAAAGACCATTCAGTGCTTTAAATCCCACTCTTACACCGATGGGACACATCAGAGGCGGTGGGGGTTCAGTGTCTTGCCAAGCGACATTTGTGATCGAACAGCAGTGGAACTGAACCGCCAACTCTCGCATTGGAGCAACGACTAACCCAGGGGTCTGCAACCTGCGGCTCTGGGGCCACATGTGGCTCTTTGGTCCCTCTGCAGCAACTCTTTCAAAAAAACATAGAACCATTTTCTTTTGTTTGTTTTTATACCTACAAAATAAAACAATTTGTGTGCAAATATGTGATCAATACTACTAACACAAAAAATAAAACCTGTTGATTAGCTCATGCTAACCTGTTGTTTACTTAAAAAAA
>NW_013952550.1:975753-977521 GCF_001266775.1 Austrofundulus limnaeus
ACTCTTGTTTTGAACTTGTGGTACCTTCAGGTGCTGCCAATATAGGATTTATTGCCAAGAAGCTTTGTTACATCAAAGAAACAATCTACAAAACACATACATTTTTAACTTTTGACAGCTTAAAAAAACATAAAACTGCATCAAACCACAAGATCTAAATKGAGTTGTGACCAAATTAATATTTATAATTTAAATAAATATGATTTAGTGTCAGCTGTACTACAATTACAGTTTGTTTATTTAGTTTTAACTATACACTGTAATTTAAACAACCGTCCAGCCCTGGACAGTCATTAATTATACATAAAAAGAGCAGAAGGAAGGTCACAAACACCTGTGTGTAGGGGGGTAAATAATAAGATTGATATTTAAAGCGGTCTTGAACATCATTTGTTTTTAGCATTTCTAAAAGCAACAGATGTAAAAATAAATCCACCTATAAATTCATTATGCCACTCACAATACTAAAACTTTCAACCAGGGGAAAGCACTAAAATAATATTTTTAGTTTGAATTATAAAAACAAAGACAAGAATTGCAACATGACGCTTTTGTACTGAGCCCATCTGGTGACACTGAATAAAAAAGATTAATGTGTGGCCAWGAGATWATAATTCATGGCCACGAGATAATTTTGAGCCGCAACGTCTTTTTCTGAGAGATGCAGACATTAGCTATGTTTACATGGACRYAAGTAATCGGATTAAACGGCCATTCGGAATAAAAATGCGTCATGTAAACACTCATCATGTTCAGTTTGTGCCTATGTAAACAATCCATTCAGATTATTTAATCCGAACACATTTATCAAAGAATTTTGCGCATGTAAACATAGCTACTGGAGTCAGATTATATATGAATACGCTGTTTTTGTTTTTAACTTATTATTATTATTGGTGTAATCCAAAGAGTTTAATTCCACGGTTCAATCTAAACAGTTAATTTTTCACACACTTGTATTTACGAGGTGAAACTGAAAGCTTTAAGTGTGTKTCGGGAAGCAGATTATTTTTACTGTGTTCCTGRASGTAACATAACCCAACTCCTCCAGCAGCAGAGGCACACTGTGAGGAGGAGGCCATTTTGAGTGTTGAGCTTCAAAAAATGAAGCTTTTTGGATAAAAGCAACTCCAGTCACCACCTGTGTTTTATGCCTATGACATATAACATGAAGAACTACTGCATGCCTAAATGTAAAAGTAGTATTCCATYCATTAAAATTTAATTAGGTCAAACTTGTCCATGTTAACAATAAACAGTCATTGAAATGACTGCAATTACTATCTCGTGGCCACTAGTTATTGTTATAGCTACACATTGTGTTTTATTTTATCCGATGTCACCAGACGGGCTCCATACTTTATACAGTTCAAGCTTATCTTTTCTAATTTCTTGAATAAAAGAGCTAATAATCCATTTTAATCACCCGCTGTCAAAAAGCAGTAACGCAGATTATTAAAATGAAGGTTATTTTTAATCGCCTGTGCCTTTCTGTTAGCAAATTATCTCATGAACCAGTGGACAGATTTTAATGAAACTATCTAGAACTGATTATCTTTTGGAGCCTAATCACTTGAGATGTATTGCAAATTATATCTTCAAGCTTTGACCAAACAGGATATAAATAACCCAGTTGTTTCTCACTATAACAGGATCTCAGTTTTAAACTCTGGCATCAAATGTGATGGGCAACATGCAATCCTGCAAAGAACAGATTTGCTCCAGAATGATTTAATGCTGACATCTGACTCTAAACACTATATATATA
>NW_013952550.1:977716-981211 GCF_001266775.1 Austrofundulus limnaeus
ATACTGAATATGACTTATTTTAATGTAATCACAGGGGAGTAATAGCATTTATAAATGTTGGGAGAATCATAAAACTGAATGTTTTTCATGATTATTTCAGTTTGATCACATCCTGGGCAAAAAAAAAAAAGAGTGTAACCCAGTTGTCGCTGTTTGCACGGATTAGACACCCTCACTCAGACGGACAGCTGAAGTTTAAACATAAAAATGTATCTATTTTAAGTGTACCAGCCAAGCTTCATGCTGTTATGATGATAAACACTAAAACACACTTAAAGCAGCACCGACACTCATGTTAGCCCACAAGCTAGCTGTAAAAATACACACCGCTTCTATTTTCCTCCGTGTTCGCTTTCGCCGTTCCGTCCTCCTCCTCCTCCTCAGCCTCTGACCAGTCAAACGCCCGCCGCCGGTTGCCAGGGGCCTCGGCCATTTTTCCAGCCGCTGTCGGGTCCTCTGGTGAGGCGCATGTCGTTTTGTCTGCTCCTCCGGCGGCGCTAACCTCCGCTCCCTGCTCATCGTCCGGGCTGCCCGCTGCTTCGTCTTCCTCCCTCCCGAGGCTGCACACCGACTCCGCCGCTTCGGCCTTCTCCCCAGATGTGTCCACCTCCTCCGTGGGGGTTTTCTCCCTGTTCGGAGACTTCGATGGGTCTGCAGCGGCCATGTTTCACCCATGAAACCTCCACCCCCTTCTCTCCTCCCCTCATGTCCAGGGCAACACAAGGATCGTGCGATGAGAGCCAGGAATTGCATTTCCGGTCTGACCCTTCAAAATAAAACGACTCCTGCTAAAACAGATGTGATTCATTACTGAAGAAACCCAGATTTGAAGCTTTAAATTATATATTTCCAGTTTCCTACTGTTGTGATTATATTGTCTCACACACTTAACGATTTCTTCACAACTTCAGTCAACACAAGTAAACTTTCAAACTTTCTTATTTACCTTTTGTATGCCATGTGACAAACTGACTTTATTTTTGCAGTCCACTGTTGTTGTTTTATTAGGTTTAGTTACATTTCATCAGAACAGTACCTATCTACAAAATATAACTTGTGCAAAACTACATGGATGATAGCCATATTATGATTCTTTGCAGCTATTTACAAACACATCCATAATACTGCATGCAAGATCATCAATAGCCCCTTTTAAAATCCACCATAAATACAAATTTAAATCTGAACCATACTGTAATGTTCATATATGGAGGTTTTACCATCTGCAAAAAACTTTTAAGTCAATAAAATATAGCATTTTTGTCTAACACAGCTTAGCTTTAGAGTCCAATCACAACTTGGACAAGTTTTTGTTACGAAATCATTAAAACAAAAAATTAAAGGTGCCCAAAGGGGCAACGTTTATTTATTTATTTATTATTATTTGTTTTTTTTGCTAAATATTATTTCACCTATTTTCTCTTCCCTTCATTTCTGTTTTGTGAAGGCATAGAAATGCTTCTTAAATTAAAAAGAAAAAAGCACAAGCTTACATTAGCTGGTAACTACAATGGCTGCAAAACTACAGTATATGGAAACAACTGCAAATCACGCATAGTTTTTGGGCAACGCACTTATTTTGGAGAAATGAGTTTGAACTGTTAAGAGCATGAGGGAAATGTGCACATCTGCTGTTTTTCTGAGCACTGAACATTTCACAAGTGAAGCTTTCGCTCCATTTTTCCAGATGTTCTCTGTAAAGTCTTTAYGAATACGCACACATTTCTGAGAAATGAAGGTAATGTTAAGGCCACCCTATTGTCTTGGGACAACTTATCCAAGCTACTTCGGTCCTTCCAGATTTACAAACCTACGTATAAAATGGGTTGCAGATGTTCAGTTAGATGGGATTCAGCAGGTAACTATTAATCATTACAGAAATACTGCAAGTAAAAAGAGCATCGTTACATGTCACATTTTTTTTTTAAAACATCAAATATGCACCGTGTGGAGTTCTTAAATACATTCTCAGCGTCGCCTTCTGCGCCTGTGCTCCGCAGCTCTCCCTCGCCGTGGCTTCGGGACGTTTCCGTTGGTGCCCGCGGTCGGATCGGGAGGAAAAGTGCCGTGTGAATCCGGGGGCGACGGTGAAGGGGCCACAGCTGCGGCTGAGTGATTATTTAAATGTGGGGCGGCGTGCGGCTGCTGCTGTAGCTGTGTTTGATGCTGCTGTGGGTGTTGGTGTGCAGCGTGCGAGTGCTGTGGTGTTTCAGCCAGCTGCTGCTGCTGGGGTTCTAAGGGCTGGAGCTGCTGCGGCTGTAAGTGCTGTTGAGGCGTTTGTGCCGAGTGCACTTGTTGCGCACGGTGTTGCTGAGGCTGCGGCGGCTGCTGCTGGGCTTCGAGCACTCCCAAAAGCCTCTGCAAGAGCACGTTGTTTTGTTGCAGACTGAGCGCCAACGCCTCCTGCGACGCAACGAGGGTTCTCATGTCCTCCCTGAAACCTTCGCCAAATTCCCGGAGGCTTTTTTCTACCCGATTGCCCAGCTGGATCGCCGCTTCCCCTAACCCCCGAAGCTCATCTTCGAGCCAGGAGCTGCGCGGGGGAACTTCGAGAGGACCCTGCTGTGCTCCGAGTGACGGCTGGGGACTGCTGGGTTGAGGGCTGCCGTTCAGGAAGGGAGCGCTGTAGAGAGGGGAGGGAGGCAGCCATCGTTCAGACGGAGGGGGTGGTCCTATTCCCAGGCCCAGTCCTAATCCCAGCTTGTCGTCCATGCTGTTCTCTACTGGCTCACAATCTGGATCTCCTATGTCTCTCTCACGCTCGTGATTGTCCTCTTCTTTCTCCAAACCGTCTCGCTCCGATCCATCCGCTCCTACACCTGGATGAAGTGGACAAAATCAAGGTAGCTGGGCTCGCAGGTGTGCAAAGAGACGTTTTCTAAAAGAGATTATTACCTGGGTCAGAGTCAGGGAAGCACGTGAAACTAGGCTTTGGTCGGATGCTTTGCTTCTGCCTCGACTGCTGAAGCCTGGGGCTCGGCTGGGAAGGGCGCCCGAGCAGCGACGCCCCCCTGCTGGACGGCAGGTAGCAGCTGCGGTGACGAGCGTCCGCCAGCCGGCCCCCGTTGCGCCTCTTCAAGTCGTCCCAGCGCTTCTTCACCTCCCGGAGGGTCCGCGGCACTCGGGACACGGCGTTGACCCGCTCCAGGATTCCAGCCCAGATCCGCTCCCTCTCTCGCCGCCGGAGGCGCCCGGCGGGACCGAAGAGTTCGCCCTCGCACCGCGTCACTTCGGACACCAACACCTCCAGCTCGGCGCCGCTGAAACGACTCTTGCGTTTGCCCGCGCCGCCGGCGGCCAGCGCGGCCGACATGGCTCTGTCTGTGGACAGACAGCTGGGATGAGCTTCAACTGCATCAACATTTGTAGCAGAGAAGCATGGTTAATCACAGCGTTCACACTGTTAAACATCTAACTCGTTCCACAATTTTTCTGCGATTTCAAGTCAGCTCATTCATGTGTGGGGTGCTATGACTTTTGGTGTTTCAGCTTTTT
>NW_013952550.1:982085-984439 GCF_001266775.1 Austrofundulus limnaeus
ATTTATCACTTTTATGTAATTTTATGATTTTTCCCCTCTGCTTTTTGTCTGTTTACCTATTTTTCAACTATAACCATTTCAACTAGGTGCTAATTTGAAATTGTGGCTGCTACCTTTAACTTATTTCAAGCTAATTTTAGCTATTTTATGCTATTTTAACTACAGATCTGCTATTCTTCTACTTTTTCTACTTTTTATGGCTTTTTTCTGCTTCTTAGTGCAAATGTTTTCTGTTTTCAACTAGATTTGTGTTCCTATTTACAGTTTTTCTGCAAAGTTACGCTTTTTTGCTTCTTTCAGTTTTTCAAAGTGAGCTCACATTAAAACTTTTCCTATTACATATTTCCAGCTCAATTTCAGCAGCTTTCAGTTTACATTGTCAGCATGAAGCATTCACACTAGCATTTTCGCAGGAAATGCAATTTCTCTAGTTACACTTCTTTCCTTGGCTAACTTGTTTTATTCAAAGTACACATTTCTATGCAAAAATCTTGAGCTACTATTTTAATGAATTGTTTTATATTTTGCTTTTTAAAAAATGTCTCGGTCAGTAGTTCCCCAGGCTTTCCAAAGGCTTTTTCACAGATCTTTAYGGCTAGCTTCATTTCAAAATTGTACTGCGGCAGATTAAACCATGAACATGGAGGCGGCTGCCGAGGTGGGCACAAAGTGTGCTGAGGTGAGCATGATGTGGGTGGGAGTGGGCGAGGAAACAATTTGTACGGCCAAAAATACAGTTTTGCAAGCCGTGCGCGAAAAAAAAGTAAAAGTGATTTTAAAAAGTAATGGCTGCAAAACTCTGCCACGTCTCGTTGGATGCAAAAACAAAAAAAGACTGCTTTTAAGACGCATTTCTCAGGTTCTGTGTTTGATCTTTGCTTTTTTTTGCACTTAAATAATTCACTTGCTTTTCAATTAGGTGTTTTCTTTTTTTTTGTCCTCCATTTGTTAAGTTTATTCCCATTTCTATGGCCTCTCTTATTGATCCAACTAAAGAAAAGGCAACAAACTTTGTCTTAAAGTGCTTTAAAATCCTTCCTTTTCASATTTYAAYCATTCAGTTGGGGTCTATATAAAGTGGAACTGCAATGCTTTGTTAAAATTCCTCCTTATCCTCTTTCATAAGACAGCTCTGGGACTGATGCGTGTTCTGYCCCCCTCAGATCGTTCAGGAGACATACAGATGTGGCGAAGGGGCGTCGAATAGAGYTTGCCTCTGACGTCCCTCTGAGCCGCCAACGGAGCTGGGCAGGATGACTTGTGAAAAAAAAAAAAAACCTGCGATGCAGCGGCTCAGTAACCATACTGAACTACTGCCCCACTCGTTAGCTAAGTATTTATTACAGAGAGAATATTGATGACGTGGCACAGCAACTTTGTAGTTAGTTTAAAAAATACCAAACCACAAACAGGATAGCTAAAGTAAGCTAAGTCAGTTTGTGTTTGATACGAGGCAGACRTTAAATCACATCACACATTAAATACGACGCAGTCTGCTTCAGTCCAGCTAAGTTCTGCTCCACGCCTCTTTTGGTTCATTTCTGAATGTGCACATGTGAATGGGACCTGGCCGGCTTCACCTGTGTGAATATGACCTGAGGGAGCTTAAAGACAGACTGGCCATTTGTGAACGAGGCTATTATAACTCTAATATCCCCCCTTTCTCTGAGGTGTGTCTCAAAGCAGTTTGTTTTGATGCTGTATTTTGAAATCCAAACCAGGCGCTTCACTACAACGGGGTAATAAGGCCACACGAGATTTTTTTTTAATTACGAGCATAAGTCATATTATGCCATTAAAGTCGTATAAAATAAAGTCATAATATGAGGATAAAAGTCGTAATATTACGAGTTTAAAGTCGCAATATTACAAGTTTAAAGTCATAATATTACGAGATTAAAGTCATAATATTGTAGCCTTTACATGAAAAAGCATGCAGTTACCACACCATTAAAATGAGGAATGTTGAGCAACTTGTCAAGTTGTTCTTTAGTATTGCTATAAATAAATAATCTTTTCGCACATTAGCATCAAATTATCAGCAGCAGGACTTGGAAATTGTGCAAATGACTATAAACTGAAGCCATATTGTAATTAATGGATGCATTGACAGATTTAGTCATTACGTAGCTAATTTGGATGAAAGCAAATAAATCTAACAGTGACCCGAGTCATCATGGACTACTTTATAAACACAGACACATGGGGAATATATGGAAGAAATGAGGAATGGGAAATGGACATGTTATGATTATGACTTTTCTTGTAAAATTATGACTTTAATCTTGTAATAGTACGACTTTAATCTCATAATATTATGACTTTATTCTCATAAAATTACGACTTTAATCTCA
>NW_013952550.1:985805-986270 GCF_001266775.1 Austrofundulus limnaeus
CATAGAAAATAGAGAAAAATGTACGGGTTTATGACCCAAAAGAATATAAAGATATTTATGCAGCACCGGAAGAAGTTCAATTTTTCCTTCTTTTAAAGACTCTAAGTACTAAGGATGCACGATATATCGGCATTAATATCAGCATCAGCCTATACTGATCATTGTTTAGAATATCGTATCGGTTCGACATGTAAAACTGGGCCGATACTAACGTCCGATATTGATTTCCCACTTTTTAGCTTTGTGTTTCTCTTTTGGGAAGGGATATGGTTGGTTGAGCAGCATCTGTTTGGTCATGATAGTGATAGTGATGCTGCATAGCCATGTCAGAGGTCTGGTCGTTTATTTACGGTATCAAAAAAAAAAAAAGACCCAAGAGTGTTTGTGCATTCACAGTGGGTAAAATAAGTATTGAACACGTCACCATTTTTCTCAGTAAATATATTTCTAGAGGTGCTAATGACA
>NW_013952550.1:987465-989449 GCF_001266775.1 Austrofundulus limnaeus
ATACTTATTTTACCCACTGTACGTATAATAAAGTTTGTGTAATATCGGTAAATACTGATTACCAGCCATAACAGCAATTATTATATCGGATATCATTATCGGCTGAAAATTTCATATCGGTGCCTCCCTACTAAGCAACAAAATGCATTTAACAGCTAAACAAGTGGATTTTGAATACACCTCTTTAAACAGACAACTATTAAAATGTCTAATGATGAAATTTTCCCTGCTTAAATGTTTGTTGTGTGTCAATAAAACATGGGTTCAACCCTCAACTTAGGTCTCTGTTTTTCTGCTTCAGTGACTGATAGACTGATGGAAAATGGGCTAACTAGAGGCAGGTGAGAATCCAAAGAAACCTTTAAAAAAAACAAGAAAACTACTGAGCAAGATCGTGTTTAAAGATCCCGTGTGACACCTTAAATATAATTGGATCATTGTATATGATTATAACTACACACATAAAAACAAAATAGGCGTTCTTTAGAGGTTCTCTGACTCTCCTTTATAAAACTTTCCCCCTTAAGAAGACTCCTCATCCCATTTCCCACCGTGTTTGTTCATATGTTTTATGGCTTACTTTGTTCAATGGACAAGAGGTCGTCTGAGGACATGCCGGGCGCCATGATGTTCGGATGCACCACTACCACGTTGAAGGGGAGTCCTCCAGGTAAGGCCTGGTTCTGGTCGCAGCTGCCGTCCGAGTCCTCATCCTCCCTGGGGAAGCCGTTCTCCGAAGCTCCCCCTCCAAAGGCTCCCTCCGGAGACTCCACTTTGATGTGCATGGGAGGTGATTGCTCGTACAGCAGCCCCCCCTCCTCGTAGTACTCAGTCATGGATCAGACCTGGTTTTACAGCAGAACTGACTGGTGGGCCAATTCTGATCCTGGCAGCTCCTGCTCCATCAAGTTTCAAAGTTTAAAAGCTTTGAGGTGTCACTACTTAATCTTCATGATCAGGGCTCTGCTGTGGGTACAGATCCAACTGGGACTTTTTGTTTTAGCACATGTACAAGTAAAGTACATTAAACTGCTGTTTTATAAACAACAGGGAGATATATAAATAAAAGAAACATCTAACGGAATCTGAATGGTTCCACAGACAATGATGGCAAATTCTAGAAACTTAAATCCACTCATTTACACTCATGTTATTAAAACATATAAGAGTGGGAGGCAGGAGGCAGAGTGCTGCATGTCCATTTTCCAGAATGAGAAGCATCATCCAGACTCGCCTTCAGCTGAAATACAAACAAGACATAACACTGCTTTTATTACGCGTGGAGTAACACAAAAAAGCATATACTCGCTGTTTCAAGCGACGTTCCCTCTGTTTTTTTTTATGTCGCATCGATGCGCATTTTGGTCTGCACCATATCCGCAATGGTTGCGCATTCCGCATACATTAGAGAGGTGCTGGTGCAGAAATGGAGCTAGCTGTTTTAGCTTTAGCTCCGGGCGAAGCGGCGGCTTTTCTCTGGGCAGGCGGCTTCACAACAAGACGATACGGGCATGAATGTAAGCCTGGTGTGTGTCTCACCTCATGCTGAGGTACAAAATATATAAATATATCGACCAAAACACGAGCGAAGGAGTAATTAGCAGCCGAAACACAAACCTTAGCAGGCGGTCGCGCAGTGTTGACGTCAAACAGTGGTGCGTTCAGGAACAATCAGCCGAGGACGGTGTAAGTTGGGAACTGACTTGACGCCAAATTTCAACAGGTCATTTGTACAGACTTGTATTTACTCTTCACTCCAAACAAACCGTTAATTTTTAACAACAATAAATACCCAGGCCATACAAAAGCCAACTAAATCAGAATTACCCCCCAGTTCTCCTAAAGCAGCAGTCTGCAAATCAGAAGAACAATTTTAGACCCCTTCTCCCTAAATACAACTTATCCAAAGCTGAATAAATATTTGAAGCTCTCTCTCTCTCTCTCTCTCTCTCTCTCTCTCTCTCTCTCTCTCTCTCTCTCTCTC
>NW_013952550.1:990089-993263 GCF_001266775.1 Austrofundulus limnaeus
GTATTATGAGATTAAAATCTTTATATTATGAGGAAAACGTCCTACTTACAAGAAAAAAATTATAATATTACAACAATAAAGTCAAAATCTTATATGTCTGTTTTCCGTTCCTGATTTTTTTCCCCCTAATTTCCTCATTGTTTCCATCACACCTGCTGTGGACAGCCATGTGTGTCGCTGCAGTCTGCAATTACTTTTGGGTCACTGTGTGTCAGTGGTGGACCTAGGATTTTTCTGAGTAAAGGGCCATCAAGGGGTCACAATATTTATAGAGGGGCCAAGTATTTGTTCAACATCCTTGCACACAAATCCYTGGTTTGGTAAGGTGTGTATATTTAACCAGTCATACATTTAAACACTTGTAATGCAATTTAAAAAAAAAGCTTGCACAGTAAATTCTCCTTACCAATTTCACATGCATTTTTACTGTACATAGATAAAATACTCTCAAACACACAGCATGTGAGAGAATCCAGCCTTGTTTGTGAGTTGAAAGACTTTTTCTGCAGGATTGTTCAAATTTTAAGAACAGAAAAAATCTCCTGTCAGCTTGATTCATGCTGGACTTTTCTATTTGGCTCATTAGCGCCTCTAGTACATGGAACTACACCCAGCGTCATCACGCTTGGGGCAAAGGACAGATGAGTGACAGGACAGGGGCTCTTCAGGGGGGCAATCAAATTTCAGCAGGGGCCAATGCCCCTGTGGCCCCGCCCCTAGAACTGCCCCTGTTGTGGGTCATAATACAACTTTATTCTTGATTATCAAGACTTTACTCTCATAATATTACTACTTTAATCTTAAAATATTATGACTTTAATCTTGTAATATCTTGACTTTAATCTCATAATATTATGATTTTCACATTATGACTTTTTTATTTAAAAAAAACACTTGGTGTGGCCCTGTACTCCATCGTACTCATATGTACAACAGAATATTAGGACCATACTACAAGCCTCAGGTGAACAAGTTAACTGGAAACAGGTGAGTGTCATGATTGGGTAAGAACAAGCTTTTTTTAAACTCAGAACATGAATTATTATTTTTTAACTTTTGTGATTAAAAACATTGATTTAAATCTCATTTTTGAAGCTGTTCTGTAAATAACATTCAAACTAACAATACATATAGCAACTTCTGATCAATCCTTATCATTTTCAGACTTAAAACAATGTACAGATTTAAGCCCTGCCAACTTCTGGTTAAACCACACCTTCATCCGGTTTAGGCCCCGCCTACTCCGTGTACCTCATCCCTAGTGTCAACCATGATTGGTCGAATGGAACATGTAGGTGTGGTTTGGGCAAAGACAGCTGGAGGGAAGTGTAAATCAGATTATTAATTTTACAAATATTAATTTTAGTCATGACTCGAGACAGGAAGGTGCTAGCTGCACCAAATTCGAAGTGAGTAAATTATACATGTTCACAATAATTTTACCTTTACTAATGCTTCATCTTTCAGTTTCCCTCACAAGTCCTTCCAACCAATCATGGCTTACCCAAACTACACCCACAGCCAAGAAACGTCCACGTGTTGACTGCAAAGACCCCCCTTCTCCATGGGTGCTTTACACATCTGTGAAGCACCGTTAATGCTGAAAAACACATACAGGTGCTGGCACAACATCTGCTGCCAWCCAAGCCACGTCTTTTCCAGAGATGTCCCTGCTTATTTTAGCAAGATAATATGCCAAGCCACATTCTGCACGTAAAAAAATGCATGTACCAGACTGGCCCACCTGTAGTCCAGACCTGTTTGAACCCATTGAAAATGTGTGGTGCATTATGAAGAATAAAATACGGCAGCAGAGACACCAGATTGSTGAGCAACTGAAGTTGTACATCCAGCAACAATGGGAAAGAATTCCACCTACAAAGCTTCACAAATTAGTGTCCGTTATGCCTACTGAGTGTKGCTGAAAGGAAAGGTGATGTAACACAGCAGTAAGCTTGCCCCTGTGACTGTCCCAGCTTTTTTGGAACGTGTTGGCATGCTTTTCTCCTCGTGGTTCTCAACCAACAGTAGCACAGTTTCCACCGGCACCCTGTTTGTCATTAGCCCTGGCAGTGGTGGTTGTGAACCTGGGCCTCAACAGATCCAGCGTCCAACTTTATTTCAAGTTTTTTGAAAACCTGGTAAAACTTTGGTGAGAGCAGAACAGCCATGCTGAACATAAATAAGATTAGAATGTTGTCCACAGCTGAACATATGGGCTAAAGTCTTTTATCTTTCTCGATCCGACTGAATTTAAAACGGTCGTTCTTTGCAGAAAACATTTCAGGTGATCAATAAATACAATAACACAAGACAAAATGTAATAACAACTTAAGCTACGGTCATCCTCGTTTGATTTATCCACAACAATTAAAAACTGTTTCAGTTTGACACAGTAAATATTCATACTAAAAAGTTATTTAGATTTATGATAGACTGAGGTGATAAATGTCTTTCAGTTTAATAAATAAACAAAATAAAACACACGTTCTTGCAGTGCACAAGCGTACAGAACACTTCATGGAAATCTGTGTGTTTTTATCTTGGACCATGATGCCCATTTCCCAGGTGGGACAATATTTGATCACTTTGCAGAGCGCATGGAAAAATCGTGGGAGAAAGTGGTCGATAAGAAGCTGCGACAGAGTTTACGTCTATTTAAACCCTCCACATGTGTCACTGTCATGTGTAAGCTCACAAAGCTCAGGACACAATCATGAAGTACTTCATCCTGTTGGCTCTCTTTGCTGCAGCTTGTGAGTTTCTGTAGCTCATGTATCGACTCCTGCACTGTTTTAAGAAGGGTTTATTGTTATTTTATTCTGGAACTTTGTCTTTACAGATGCTGCTCCCATTGAGGATGACAAGATCGTCGGAGGCTACGAGTGCAGGAAGAACTCTGTGGCCTACATTGCGTCTCTGAACGTCGGCTACCACTTCTGTGGAGGCTCCCTGATCTCCAGCACCTGGGTGGTGTCTGCTGCTCACTGCTACCAGTCGTAAGTCCAGCACAGTCAGAGAAATGCCACATGACACAGCGCTGCAGGGTATTTTTCTTTTTTTGAAAGTCTTAGTTACTTTTTGATCTTCCTAATCTGTGTTTTCTTGTCACGCAGTCGCATCAACGTGAGACTCGGAGAGCACAACATTGCTGTGAGCGAGGGAACCGAGCAG
>NW_013952550.1:998487-1003921 GCF_001266775.1 Austrofundulus limnaeus
TATATATAGTATATTTCTTTAATATTTTTACAGTTCTCGTGCACCAAAAGGAATAACCCCTCAATTTTGTTGCTCACTATATAATAAAAATAATTATTATTTTGTTATTTTATTTTGTAATGCACTATAATGAAACTAATTCTATTCTATTCTATTCTATTCTATTCTATTCTATTCTACTAAGTAAGTTTATAAGTAGATTTTTTTTGTGTAGCACTTTTCACAGATAAACATCACAAAGTGCTTCACAAGGAGATAAAACAAATACAATATACACCATAAAAGCATACAATAAAACAAGTTAATATGACTAATAAAACATTATTGCATTTAACTAAAATTCTATGTTATTCTAGTAAAACTTACTTTGTATTAATTTTATCTGTTGTACATGAGATTTTTAAATATGTTTTTACTGTACCATTTTTCAGCATATGCTTTTGGAATATAACAGAAGCCTGTAATATTTAAGGCTTTAAAAACTATAGCTTTAAACAGGCAAAAATGAGTAAAATAAATGTGAGCCATAATATCGAAATGAGGATAAAGTCAAATTTGGTCAAAAGGACCTAATCACATTTTCAGATTCCTGGCTTTACAAGCTACATTTTAATACCTGGATCAGTCTGACATCACAAGTGTATCCAGATATATGACTTAATTTGTCTTGCTGGTTACAATAACACAATAAGATTTGGTCTGAATCCTAATTTTATGTAATTTTAATGAGGAATTGTTGATGTCATTATTAAGAGGAAACTTCAGATAATATTTGAATATTAAGATTTCCCAGCTGTAAAGGAACAAAAACATTTCTAGCTCACAGGGAAACTCTCCAAATTTTAAGCCATCTTTGCACAAAGTCGGGTTTTTTTGTTGCCACTGCTGAAAAAAAAAGGCGCTTCAAAATTTTGTTTCACAATTATATTTCAGACCGTTTATTTAATTGGCACATTGATAAGGCATTTATTAATGATGTTTTGACAAAACGCAATTTTTGAAAATGTTTTAATCAAAACTCTATATTTTTCTGTTTCTCCAAATACCACTTTTAGACTTAATCCTCATTTCGATGATGGGGCACAAATGTTAAAATGTATTCTAATGTTAGTATTTTAATTATTTTGATGTTGCTAAAGGCCMATTTAATGATTGGCTTTGCAAATTAGCCCAAAAATGTTGTAGTATAAGTCATTAGTAAGCAGTGACTCCTGTCTCTGAGGAAATAACCAATAAATGAAATGAAATGAAATTAAAAAACTGGGTAAAGCTGTAATAAAAAACTTAAATTTGCACTGTTTATATGAGTTACTGGTTTGTTGTTTACATCAGTTTTACTTTCAGTAGATACAGACATGTAAATGTATGTTTATTAAAATCATCAGAAATGAGAACATTTTTTATAACAATATTTTTTCATCTTGTTCTTGAACTACGTGTTCATGAGTTGGGATCTCACTTTATCAGCACGCCGGCCCCTCAGCATCCAGATGTTGTTTCCCACACGTTCCATACCAAGAAAAGGCTTTGGAAAGGTTTCCTCAGTGTCCTTGAGCATTCTGATAGCAGAGYGGTCCGGTGGGTTTAAATAGAGGAGCAGAGGAGCTGCACATTCACCGAAGTTCAGGACTCAATCATGAAGTGCTTCATCCTGTTGGCTCTCTTTGCTGCAGCTTGTGAGTTTCTGTAGCTCATGTATCGACTCCTGCACTGTTTTAAGAAGGGTTTATTGTTTTTTTTTTATTCTGGAACTTTGTCTTTACAGATGCTGCTCCCATTGAGGATGACAAGATCGTCGGAGGCTACGAGTGCAGGAAGAACTCTGTGGCCTACATTGCGTCTCTGAACGTCGGCTACCACTTCTGTGGAGGCTCCCTGATCTCCAGCACCTGGGTGGTGTCTGCTGCTCACTGCTACCAGTCGTAAGTCCASCACAGTCAGAGAAATGCCACATGACACAGTATAAATGCCACACTGCACAGTATAAATGCCACATTGCACAGTGGCTTTCAAAGTCTGAGTAACTTTCACTCTTCAGGGACGAAGCTAGACCTTTTCCAAGGGGTGGCGCATGGGCGGACAAGGTGTTTTTAGGGGGGCACATGCAAATAAAGAAACCTGGATGATTTTGAAAATCAAGATGGCCACCACAGCTAATTTTAAATGACTTTAAATCAGCCGTTTTAAGAATTATTGAGCTGAAATTTTGTGTGATCGTAGCTAAGAATGATCCAAAAAAAAACATAATAATTGCTAATCCCAATTTCAGTACACCACTAAAACAAATTTTACAAAGAACTATACTTCAGCAATTAAAACTAAAATTAGTTTAGTAGATGCCCAAAACAATCTTTACCAATTTCTAAACATTAATAAAAAAAAATGCAAATGGCCAGCCACAGTTCACTTTAAATGGCTGTAAATCAGCTCAAATGTTACAACAGGCTATAAGCTAGCCCGTTTTAAACACACACTGTTGAAAACGAGTGCTGTAGTAGCTGAAAAACAATCTTTAATAGAATCTGAATTCAAATACAAAATCTAAGATGGACATCTAAGCTAAATTTAAATGGCTTAATCTCAGCTATTTCTTTGACATATTGAGTCAAATCATTGGTTTTAAATGGCGGCTTGTCAACTTGTCAAAGTCACTCAAGGATCTGGTTGCTCCATGCCATTGTTATGTTACTGGCCACTGCCATCTTGTTCTTAAACCAAAAACATGTTTCAAATTAACTCAGTGGTTCACAATATTTTTTACTTCACACACCATGTTCTGTTTACACCAGACAATCCTTCACAAGTATTTACTCTTCTAACTGCTCAGCTTTGAAATGYACTATCTCCACCCACTTGTCAATGGCCAATCAAGTGCCAGGGGTTTGCACTGGCAACCCCAACCGCCCCTCTGACTCCGCCCCTGCCACTCATCCTAATGCAAACTGTACGACTTGGGTGTTTTCTTGTCACGCAGTCGCATCAACGTGAGACTCGGAGAGCACAACATTGCTGTGAGCGAGGGAACCGAGCAGTTCATCGACTCCGTCAAGGTCATCCGCCACCCCAACTACAGCAGCTACAACCTGGACAACGACATCATGCTGATCAAGCTGAGCAAGGCCGCCACCCTGAACAGCTACGTCAAGACCGTGTCCCTGCCCTCCACCTGCGCTGGCGCCGGCACTTCCTGTCTGATCTCTGGATGGGGAAACACCAGCGGCTCTGGAAGTCAGTGAATCTGCACAAACAGTGGTACTGCTGATAACGATGGGGTAGAGAAGAGTAGCCTTATGTGTTGTCTCTTGTTTTAGGCTACTACCCTGACAGACTCATGTGCCTGGACGCCCCCATCCTGAGCGACACCAGCTGCAGGAACTCCTACCCCGGAGAGATCACCTCCAACATGATCTGCGTTGGATTCCTGGAGGGAGGCAAGGACTCCTGCCAGGTAGGAGATCCAGCACTGCTTGTTAGAGCGAACAGGTCAAAGCTAATAAGACTTTTACTCACACCTCATCTTGTCTTTTGTGTTTCAGGGTGACTCCGGTGGTCCCGTGGTGTGTAACGGTCAGCTGCAGGGTATTGTGTCCTGGGGTTACGGCTGTGCCCAGAAGAACAAGCCTGGAGTTTACACCAAGGTGTGCAACTACAACACCTGGATCCGCAACACCATGTCCTCCAACTAAATGGATTTCAGTGTAAATGTACACATTGTGTCCAAGTGGTAAAATAATAAGTCACTAAATCATCATCTGTGACAATAAAAAGAGTTTAAACACAATTTTCTCCATTTATTGTAATAACCTGGTGTTGAAACAACTTTTAAATAATAATTCAGACACRTCATGACTGAAGCAGAGTTTTAAAGTCATTTCATCGCTGAAGGAACTGTTTAGGCTACGGCTGCTTTTATATMATATCTGATATTAGATTTTAAAGAGTATATACTACAACAAATAACTGAATAGTAAAACAAAATATAAATATAGCCCATATGATAAAACCTATCAATCTTATACAAAGAAAGTAACAACTTTAAATAAAAACACAATAAAAGGATGCTACATAAACAAAAAATAAATAAGAAGGCACTACCAATGCCTGCAGGTGATTTCTGCAGCAGTGATCTGCAGAATCCTCGTTGTCCTCTTCACTTGCAGAGGACAGGTCAAAGGTCACAGAGGTAGCAGACTCTGGCGCTTGTTCAGATGAGTCCTACAGCTCGCTGGTAGAGACAATCTACATCTCTCCTGCACTGCATGTCCTTATTTTTGCTCCTTCTCTTCGCTTTGAGTTTTTCTTCTTCTCTGCTCACAAACGAAACGACCCTGCAGCCAAGATGGATGTTTAACTTTGGCTGAGAATGCAGACAGGTGCATTTACATACAGTCTGAGTCTTTGCAAAGGTACAAGGTCATGGTTCAAGCACTTTAAAAACACAGAAAACACATCTTTCAAAGACAAAAACAACTCTCAGGGCCTCAGYAGTCACAAAGTTCTGCAATATTATAATATTATTGAGTGGATTTATTTTTTTGTGGAAAAAGGCACAGCGATATAAGATTTATTTTCTTCTTTCTGTTGCTTTTCATTTTATTTGTGATTTGTATTTTTATTGTATATAAATTTATTTTATTTTAATAAAGTTAAAGTCAATAAAATAAAAATAAATATTGACAAATAAACAGTAACTTCGTGCAGAAGCCTACAATGGGAAAACGGTTGAATCTAGGGTAATGTAAAATGTCAAATATCACGACTTTCTTCAAAATTAAATACTGATATTACAGAACGCACAATTTCACACGGAAATGGCAGTGAGATTAAAACAAGTTTCTTTTAATGGAAATCCGTGAGGTTTTTTTGACCCCTGTGGTGTCCAGATGGAGCATCAGGCACTAACATAAACAGTACTAATGCAATCAAATAAACTGTGCTGCTAATCTTTGTCATGTCCAAAACTAATCACTACGACAGCCTCACCCCTCTAAAACACGTTATAGAAAATAACAGATTTTTTGTGTCATTTAAATAAATATTTAGTCATTCAAACAATTAAACTAGCATTTAAAGTGTTGATTTTAACAAAATAATGTACTTCTTTTGGGCTTTGATTAATTAAATATACAGGTGAGTCAAAAGTCGGAGGACACTCTTAATATGGTGACTTTCAAGATGGCCGTCATTTTCGAGCTCACACAYTCCTTACTTGTTGGGGTATTCAGATGTTTTTTTTTTCTGTTTCTGAAATAAAAARGTGTCCTGAGACTTTTGACTCACACTGTTTATTTTAATGCTTTTTTCAGTTCTGATTGGACAAAATCACTGCTTCAAATGTTTCATTTATCATCCATCCATCCATCCATTTTCTTCCGCCTATCCGGGGTCGGGTCGCGGGGGCAGCAGCTTCAGAAGGGAGGCCCAGACCTCCCTC
>NW_013952550.1:1003931-1009558 GCF_001266775.1 Austrofundulus limnaeus
CAGTAATAGGTTACTATTACAATTATAATAGGTCGTTGTTTTTTTATTTAAACATTTTCAGTGCGGAAAATTTTACTTTGCACAGAAAGTATTTGCAGTAAACCCTCTTACAAAATATCAAGTTTTACCATTTTATGTGCAAGTTATTGTTTTATTTTGAAATACTTTATAGTTTTCATYTTTGGGGGTTAAATGTTAATGAAATCCTAAATATAACTCTGAACTGTAATTTCAGTGTGCTCTGTACAATGACAATAAAGGTTATCTTATGTGTAGTTTAAGCCATTAAAACTGTGCACTCAGGTTTATTCACCATTTTCTCAGGCCCTGAATGAAACTGCATTTATCTATGTAAACTAAACGCAACTGGCAWTCATGTTGATTACCTTTAAAGGATGTTAATTACTGTTAGATAATCTTTTATTTTTATGTAAACAATTGCATTCTACCACAATAGTTAAGATAAAAATGTAATCTAAATTAAGCATGTACTTAAAACATTCTTCACATCAGTAAGTGTGACTTTAACGTTTAATGTTCTTTTGTGCTGATTTCATAATAAATAAACGACAACGCCACTAATATTCCTGCTAAATCTTTAATGCGAGAAATAAACTGCAGTAATCCTGTTTTAACTTTTTAAACCCAAATAGTAGCTCATAAAAAAATGATACAAATGATATTTCCCACACTTTGTAGGTTTATTAACATCACCACCAACAACAAGCTACATCACAGGTTTCTGAAAGAAGTTTGATACACAAAATTCCTTTTACTATTTACAGGCTATTAAAGCTAAACAAGATAGTAGTGACCTATGAAAAACTAAAACAAACAGTATAACAAATCCTTTTTTTGTAATAAGTGGCTGACAAAGGATATGATTAAACATTTTAAAATTGTTTTAAAACATTTGTGGCTGCATATTGTTCAGGTAAGTCCTGAAAAGTAAAAACAGAACAACAGCAAACAGTTCAAGAACAATAAAACGGCATATTATACGGACCAGTTAACGTCAGGCCCTTCTCAGTTAAAACCGAGCGTCATTAAATGTCAGTGGGTCTTGTGTTTTAGGCCGAGGGTTTCCAATCAGGATGCGATGAATTCTCCTACGGTGGATCTTCAGGGATTTAAGGGATGGGTACGTGCCCTGACAGACGTCGCAGCGGTACGATTCAGACTGTTTGTGAGTCATCAAGTGTTTCTCCAAACTGTCCATCGTTCCGAACCARCGCAGGCAAACGGGGCAGCGAACGGGCTTGATGGCAGGTTTGCACGCTCCGTTTCGCTGGTGAAACAATAGGCTGATGCTGTTTGGAAAGTCTGCGTTGCAGTGAGAACAGTTAAAGGTTTTGGGAGGGTTCGCGGGCCGTATGCCTTTGCAGCGATTCCAGGAGATGTGCCTTCGAAGGGAACAGCGGGACGCGAAAGTATTGCCGCACCGGTTGCACAAAGTCCGCTGCTTTTTCAACGGGTACGAGTGAAATTCTGAGCGTGTTTGTTTCTGTGGAGGCTGCAGCACTGGCTGAGCGGACTGGATCACTGGCTGAGCGGATTGGATCACTGGCTGAGCGGACTGGATCACTGGCTGAGCGGACTGGATCACTGGCTGAGCGGACTGCTGCTGAGGCTGCAGTATTCTAACTAAAAGGGGTGGCGATGGCTGTAGTCCCTTCATCAGCTGGTGATGAGGATGCATGTGGATCTGCAAATGAACTTCGTAGTCAGCCCATGAATTGACCGTTTCTCCACAAGTGGGGCATGTGTAGGATTCTTGTGCGTGCTTCTGCAAGTGCTCCAGGAGGAGTCGGGGAGACGTAAACCCGACCCCGCACTCGCACGTCACCCTCCTTGGAAGTACAGAGGGCAGGGACATGATGCCCCAGTTTCCTGAATCATCCACAGGTGGCTGACTATCCGCCACCGCATTGCCCGCCACTCTCGGTGCGCCTGACATTGTCCGCTTAAACTGACATCTCTTTCTGTGAGTCATCATGTTATCCTTGCGATTGAAGGTCCTCCCGCAGACATAACAGGAGAACAGTGGCTTCACAGCAGTTGAATTTTGTGCGACGGCGCCCTGAAAGTGAGCCTGAGCCATGCCCCCGAACCCACGTGGCCTAAAGCCGCACAGTCGCAGGTGGCGCCGCAAAGTCGAGGCACGACTGTAGGTTTTCTGACACCTGTTGCACGGGTAACGCTTTACGCCATTGCTCATAAAATAGCGCAGGCTGTGGGGAGTCATCTCCGAGCGTTGGACTGACTCTGGCTGCACTGCCTGTTCATCCTCACCAGCTCTATTTAAAAACTTAAACGCATGCGTTTCATCATCCAGCGGCATTGTCCACTGTCCTTCTTCGTCATCTTCATCGCTAAGACTTTCTGCATCCCAGCTTCTTAATTCTCCTTCCTGGACTGAAGCAAGAGAAAGTTCCTGCTGCGGATCCATAACAGGAGATGGGACAAAGAACGGGGAGAAGCTTTTTGCCGGAGTCGTCCAGGCCAGCGGTGGATCTGCTGCCTCCTCTGACTCTGGGGAATCCCTTTCAACTTTGATGTGGCTTGTGACCTCGGTACCTACAGCGACACTCAGACATTCGCTTTTATCTTGATCTGTGTTRGTTAGGGTGACCATTTCCTTCGTGGAACTGCCCTGCCTGGAGTGAAGTGACTTTTGTCCGGTACATTTGTGTGTTTTCAGGTTCCACCTCCGCGCATAGCTGTTTTTGCACAACGGACAAAAGAAAACTTTTTTTGTATTGTTCAGACTGTGAAATGGCACTATTTTAGGGGCAAAGGGTGACTTGTTTTTGAAGGTCGTGGACTTTACGGGTTTGCTTCTCATCTGAGGGCAGACGTGATTGTCGGGCAAAGGCAACCGCCCGATGATGAGCTGCTTGCAACGACGGCAACATTTAATCCTTTCTTTTTTGTGCAAAAAATGATGCTCTGTCAGCTTGTCTATGTTCTGAAAGACTCTACGGCAGCGGCCACACTGATACCTCCCATAGGTGCCTTTGCAGGCGGAATCCATGAGCTTTTGGCGGGTCTCAAGAACCACAACAGGAGACAAGGTCTTTGTTAGAGAGACAACCCTCTTCCTGCTTAATTCCAGGATTTTGCTAATGGACGGAGCTTTGGTTTTTATACCGGGTTTAGCAAGCAGTCGCCTCAACTGAGCAATGGAGAGATCGTTGATCGGCGAAACGTTTGGCTTATCTGCTGGTGTTATTTCAACCTGAGTGGCTTCTTGCTTGGGTACAACTTTATTATAATTTTGCTGAGTGGCTTTTTGCTTGGGTACAACTTCACTATAATTTTGACTCTCAGACAAAGGAGGCGGGAAGCGGTTTTTGTATGCCGACGCCAGCAGCTTCATCAGGGTGTCGTTTTTGGGCAAATTCTCACCCTTTGCACTGTGCTGGTTTAAATTTGTTTTGTCTGGTGAAGCCGCATCTTCTTCCCTCTCTGGTATGTCCTCTGCAGCAGAAGGCAAGTCTTCAGTTTGCTCCATGCTRTTATCTGGAGGAGGAGTGCACTGGCCTGGAGGAGGGGTTACCATGGCAACATGGTCCTCCAAAGCCACATCTGCTGTATTTGAGTTTGATGTGGACTCCTCAAAAGCTGGGGACAGGGAGGTAGAGGGGTGGCTGAGGTCTAAACCTGCCTGGCTTACAGGGATGGTTAGATTTTCCTCCTTGGTAGGAAAATCCTTATTACACTCCGCTCCACTAGAAAGAGCAATATTACCTTCTAGGGGCCGCACCTGCTGCAGCTCAGAGACGTGTGAGCGTTTATGCTCCAGCATGAGACTAAAGTCCCGAAATTCCTCTCCACAGTCACAAATGTAAAAACCAGGCGAAGGGCTCCCAGCTAGCGGAGCAGCCGCGTTGGTTTGCTCATTGGTCGAGGCTGCGCTTGCAAACAGCGTTTCCTGCAGGATGGCGTTGGGCTGCGTTGGTGGAGGAGAAGAGCCCTTGGAGAGGGCACTTGCGTGGCTCGCTTGATGTACGAGCAACGAGGCTAAGCCAGGGAAGGTGTCTGAACACGCCACGCACCGATAGACTTTGGGAGCTGAAGCAGTTCCCTGTAATCCGAGCATTTTGGCAGCCCGACATACACCGTAAGCTGGGCGTTCTGGTACAGCTGAGAAGGTTCCTGCAAATCAAGCACAAAGTAGACAAAATTAAAGCAGCAAGTCGCATTTTTAAAAAGTAATTTTAGTTTTCCTTCAGTTTAATGCTTTTATTTAAGGTTTAGTACCTTGAAACACAATAAAAGGCAAAGGGAGAAAAGGCGAGGTGATTTAAAATCTGAGCTGCTATTGTCTGCGGTTTCTTCAATACCTCACTCTGCAGAGCACCCGAGGCATGAGATGGACTCCAACATGAGGAGACAGCCATCACAGCTTGCTGTCACCAGATCCATCAGGTTTAGTGTATTTTTTATTTTATTTTRTCTTTTACAGAAACTGAATCCACAGCTGTGAATTCATRCACTATTTCCACAAATACCATTCTTATAGGTGGTGGGGAAACATGTTTGCAAAAACATGATGCTGTGATTCCCTCCTCYCAACATGACAGGTGTAATCATAATTGGTTGTTGAGTGCAAACAGTATGGCTGCTTTGCTATAGACTAGTATTTTTATAACATCTAACGATACATTCAAGTCAAAAAACTTGCTTTACCGATAATTGCTAATAGGGAGAAAATAGCTGTCTTGACAAAAATGCTACATCGGGTAATACTCATATTTGGGCAGTTTTGTTTCAGGTGGTATCATTAAGATGGCTGATGTTGGGCCTTGTGGATGTTTTATCATCAGTTCATCCAACTGTGTTTTACACTTATTATTGACCTTAATACAATTATTACGAACATAAGGTCAAAACACACAAATGCAAAGCTTTTACAGACATTGCAATTACTGTAAAKTCCTTCCTTCACAATAATGTACAATGTAAACAACTCGGTCTGAGTTATTTACATTTTTTTCTTCTTATCTCATGAGAAATACAAGTCTTTATTAATTAGAGGCATCTAAATATGCACTGGCTCAGTAACCTGTATGTGATGCAAATTGTAAGAGGACAATGTAGCTACGTAGCAACTAAAATCATATCTAGAAATTTATATTTTAATTTGAAAATATAACACTGAGATTTATGATTTCGGTCTAAAAATACTGTACTAAAAATCTGAATGCCAAAACAATTTATAAATTTTATTGTAGTACAATAATTTACTTTACAAACCTTTTACAACCTGCATTGTTTTCATAAAAAAGCGATTTATAAAAGGGGAGTATGGTTGAAGTTTGTATTGGTCTATCTGACTTCAGTAATAATTCACATATGACCTTTAAACAGTGGCAAAGTGGATACTTCACAATAGGGCTGCACACAGCAATATATTCAAAAATTTATCGTCATCGCAATAATGCAATAGACATATTGAATTTTTTTTAAATAACTGCTTAAAACTGCAATAAATGTTTGGCCCAAAAGTTAGCATTTATGAAATTTGTCACTCAGACGGAAGTTTAAAGTATTTCACCAATCCAATGGAGCTCTTCATGTATTTGGCCAACTGGAAAAATCATGCTGGAATAGAAATTTTATAT
>NW_013952550.1:1010438-1025800 GCF_001266775.1 Austrofundulus limnaeus
TTATATAAGGGATGATAAAAATCATTTTGGACAGATCTCCTTGAAAAAAATACATTGTTTGCAAATAGATTTAAATGAGATCGATCACCAAAAACTCCAGTTAATTTAAAGTTATAATTACAGGGGAAAAAAAACAAGTCAAAGTAATCTTTTAAGAGGAAAATGAAGCTACAACCTAATGAATTTCCAGCCGAAGGCAATGCACTGGGTTAAAAACAAAAATGTCAATTTATTGACTTCGGAGACGTCAGTTTGATTTCTAAACAAGCAGCTATGTTAGCAAGCTGTTACTGATTAAATCGAAAACGATCAATGTGATCTGGTTTCCGTAAATAATGCATACTGATAACGAGGTTACACTGTTTACAAGTCCTACTCAAGTATGTTGTGTTTACACATTAGCATGTAGCCTCGTCAAACGGGTCATCCTWAACATCCCGTGTGCTAATAAAGCTAACCAGGAGGTGGCCGACCACGTTCTTGTGCAGGCCGGAGAACGGAATAACTAGCGTTATTCGGCTAAGCTCCCATCGTAACCATGACCTCTGAAGAGGCGGCAGCAAGAAAAATAAATAAAACGTCTCGTTTCAGATCCTACACGTACTCACCAGTCACAAAAAGCGCGTGGGTTTTTCACTCGAGGAACAACCACAAAGAAAGCCAGGGGGGAAGAAGACGGGCTCGGTTCCCCTTTATGTCCATGCGAAGCTTAAACCCTCAGAGGATGGGGACGAGACTCTTCCAGGCTTCGGTGGTGAACAAATGGGGATGCTTTGCCAGGAGAAACAGCAGCACGGAGCCGACAACCGCAGCTGCGGAAGGCGACGGGTAATTGGCGTGCGCATGCGCACTACGTACCCAGTGCCTGGAGGATCCAGCAGAGGACCTCTTCTCAGAACTCGAGGGGGTTTGCGTCTGTGGCCACAGAGGATTTACCAGGTTCTAATTGCAAGGGCGGATCTTTCATATTGCTTCTTCTCCCTTCATTCAGTGATGCTAAGTAGGCTTGCATTCATTTTTATTTTTAAGGTTTCATTAAAAATAGGCCAATCTTACTATAATATTAGACTAATACAATCTCAGTTTATAGCTTTGCCAAATGTGGGGCACAATAAGGCAACAATATTTTTTGGGGGTGGAGGGATATATATATATTTTTTTCCATTCACTGCTTCTGAATTTAGGTTTAATTTTTGTTCTAAAAGAATCATATTTAAGGTTGCCATTTATTTCAAGGTTATTACTAAATTTAGCCACTGTTCAAAAGAATGTCCCAACACAGACGAGCTACATCTAATGGCCAGAACTCTGCAGTTTTCACTCATTTACAGGCCAGCGGTCACTCTTTCAGAGATGAGGATGTTCTCATTCTTGATAGAGAGGAACGCTGGTTTGAGAGAGGAGTAAAAGAAGCCATTTTTGTGAAGAAAGACTGTCCATCATTAAACAGAGGTGGATGCCTCCGTTTTCAGTTGTCCCCCTCCTACAGTGCTGCTATTGCCAGTATCACGCCACCCCCTGTTAATAGGTGTTAATTAGGTGTAAACGATAGCCATGTGATGTATCAGTCACCTGGAGGCAGGGCTTAAAATCCTGAATTTTGCCTGAAACTCTCAGACTGAAGAAGTCTCTTGGAGGAGAGACGAAACGTTTCATTAGAGAAGAACCCGTCCAGAAGACCTATACAATTTTTCTTTTTTGATTACTAAATTTAAGACAAAAAACAGACTACTAAGTAGCATAAAATGGTCAGTCACCAATAACTTTGTATTGTCCATCTTTTACTCATGCTAAATTTAATAATGCAGACATTGCCTATAATCACGTTGAATACATATTTTTAATACATTTCAGGGCAGTTATATATTTTTGTGTTTTGTGCCAGACTTGTGTCAATATTTAACCCACTGGGTTTTATTACATTTTTTTCCAGCTGGTTTTTGAGAATAAACACCAAAAATATTTATTTTCAGCTTTGTCATTTGTTTTTRTTCTTGCTGCAATAAAAACCTTTTCTTTCATTTTAAAATATTACACCAACCATTTGTCAGTTTGTTATATTTATAAAAAAATATGTCATTGTAGAGGTTTATATCTCACCTGGTACAAACAGAGCAATGTTGTATATGCTGTTAAGTGCCAGGAGGACTGCGATCAGTTATGCATCGGGGAAACAAAGCAGCCACCTGTTAACAATAAGTGTTAATTAGGTGTCAACGATAGCCATGTGATGTGAGTATCAGGTCACATGGAGGCAGAGCTTAAAAGCCTGAATTTTGCCTGAAACTCTCAGACTGAAGAAGTCTCTTGGAGGAGAGACGAAACCTTTCATTAGAGAAGAACCCGTCCAGAAGACCTATACATTTTTTTTCTTTTTGATTTTTTACCTGGATTACTGAGATGCATCAGGACATCTCACCTGGTGTGCAACATTACGTGCTAAAAGGTAACTCAGCAGAAAATAATACGAAAACAAACCAAAAATGGATTTAAAGTTGATATTTACTCCATAAATGCATCAACTTATTTTTTTAAAAAAGAAAAAAATGAAAGAAAGAAATAACAAGGGGAAAATCCTCTGGTGGTGAAAATAACAGTTCCATTCGAGCATTTTTCAATGTCTGTACAAGATGCTACTCTAAATTAATTGAAAGTTACAAAATTATATATATATATATAATACAGGAATAGTCCAACCATAGAAAATTTCAAAGGCTTAAAATTACCAGGGTTGTCTACTTTAACTTTCATCAACAGAACTGAACAAAAGTATCTCAAATTATGTTGAAACTCAAAAATCTGAGTCAATAACATGAAACATTGTTTCCCATTTTTTTAAACATTTTTTAACACACCTATTTACAAACACTGTCCCGAAACTATATGACTAATTTGTTGTACACAAATCTCCACAATAAAACTAAAATGTACACAACTAAAATTTATTTTGAAATGCTCGGGTCAAAATCACATTAGCCAAACGCTTTTTCAATAACTCACAAGGGCAAAAAAGGACCAAATTTTTAAGTACAAGTGAACATACACAGGTGAAAAGCATGAAGACATTTCAAAACACCATAATTATCAAAGGGTATGCAAGGTAACTATGTTGGTACTACTACTACTATTTAGAGGATCTTGCATGGGCCTGTTGATGTTCCTCCAGGAGGTGAGGAAAAGCAAAGGCTTTGTCACATTCTGTGCATTCATATACAACTTCCCCAACATGGCTCTCTTGATGATGCCTCAGAAGACATCGCTTGCTGAATGACTTGTAGCACATGTCGCAACGGTATTCTCCCGCTTGTTCTTCCGCATGCAGCCGCATGTGCACAGACAACTCTTGGGCTGTTTTAAATACTTCAGTACACTGAGCACATTCGAACTTCTTCTCAACCAGTTCAGCTGCATTGTTGGGGAGCTCTTTCAAGAGATGTCTGTTCTTGTGCTTTTTAAGATACGAGCTCTTAGCAAATATTTTTCCACAATGATCGCAAGGGTACTGCCTCCAATTCGAGTGGTGCGTGTTCTGATGCTCCAATAGGCTACTTTTGGAGGAGAACTGCATTGAGCACTCACTGCAAGTGTACAAGTCCTCTCCAGTAACATCAACCTCCTCTTCCTCCCCTGCTGCCTGATGAGTTGGACTTACAGCTGTTGGATATTTGTTCCCCATCATTGCCGGCAGATTTTGGGAACAACTGTGATGACGGAAAGCATCGCACCCCAGAAAGGTCCCTCCGCACTTTGTGCATTCATACTCGGAAGCTGATCTTGGATGAAGAAGCTCCTGTTTTTCAAGCTCACTTTCAGAGGGATCAAGTTGAAGATTTTCTCCATCAGGTGCATTATCAGGATGCATTGGGAAATGATGAATGAGTTCAGTGGCACTGGCAAAACACAGGTGACAAACTGGACATATGAGACTGGCACTTTTAATTCCTGTTGGGGCATTGACATGATTCTTGAGGTGTTTGAGGAAGTGTTGCGAGGAGGAAAAGCTACTGTTGCACTGATTGCATGGATACTCTCTTTCAGTCCATGGTGGTTGATGGGTGTTCATGTGCTTTTTCAGATGAGATGCATGGAGAAAATGTTGATTGCAGCTTGTGCAGGTGTAGGGTCGCTCTTTGGCTTCCATGCAGCCATGTTCTGAAAGCTCCTCTGGATCTCTGAAGCGCTCTCTACAAATGCCACAGCGATACCGGAACTCTGAATTGTATCCAATAAGGCTGTCAGACTGTTCATGCCTTCCTTTTGAATCTGGAGGCGATGGCTCATCACCTGACACAGAATGGCTCTTCCGATGCTCGGCTCTACTGCTCTTGGACTGAAATACCTTATTGCATATATCACAAGGGAAGCTCTCTTCACGGTGGGTAGACATGTGCTCTGCAAGCTGAGTGGGTCCGGTAAAAAAGAGGTGACACTTGGAACAACGATACTGGCGACTCTTCCCATGAGTATGCTTGTGAGTTCGCAGCGCAAAAAGAGAAACAAACCCTCTGCCACACGTTTGACACTGAAATTCAGACTTGTGCATTCGTTGGTGCTGCTGCAGTTGAGATGATTGGAAGAAACATTTGCCGCACTCTGCACATTCATGCGGTTTTTCGCCCAGGTGACACAGCTGGTGATCCTCAAGACTCTCTGATGTTGGAAAAGTCTTTCCGCACACGTGGCACGGGAAATATGGTGCAGAGTCAGAGTCGCTGTCACTGTCGTCATTTTCATCCTCATCACTGTCATCATTTGTACTATTTGTACTTACATGACTGCTAGATTGCTGTTCACTGTTGCCCTTTTCCAACTTTGCACTTTGAAGRTCTTTCCAATCTTTCGCGTGCCATTTTTTATAATGATAAGTCAGTGATTTCTTGATGGGATAGACTTTGCTGCAGAGCTGACAGTGGAACACGTCATCTGCATGTTCTGTTCTGTAATGGTCACACATTTCTGGCCTTGTCCAGAAACGTTGTTGACACAGTTTGCAAATACAGGGCTTGTTGGGATCATGACTTGTTTTGTGTTTTTCAAGCTCCAACATGGTGGGGAACACTTTGGAACAGTGGGCACAAGAGTATCTTTGGTTAATTACATGAATCCTCATGTGTTTTTCTAGATTTCCTTGACTAGAGCACACCTTCCCACACACTGTACATATATTTTGCTTTTTCTCTTGTTCTTCCCTTCCATGGTCTTCGAGGTGGCTTATAAGTAGCAAGCCGTCAGTAAAGGTTTGATCACATTCTGAACATTGGTACTGCACCGTTTTCTTTTCCGTACTTGAGCTGCTCTGCACCTGATTATCAGAGGAGCTTTTTGAGGATTCGTTTTCTGACTCTTCATTGCAAGGAAGGTCTGTTTGCAAAACCTCAGTGTCGGTTGTTGTTTCAGAGTCTTTTAACACAAGCTCAGAGTCATGAAGCGCAAAATCAATTTTTGCTTTCACAGGACCTTCCAGCTGTTGGGTTGTTTTTGATCTACATTTCCTTTTGTGATTTCGAAGTTGAGTTTTATTCCAGAAGCCCTTGTTGCAGGTCTTACAGTTATGTGGAGGTTCTGTGGAATGCACACGCTGATGACCAGTTAGTCCAGCTTTATTGGTAAAGCACATATTGCACTGAGAGCAAACAAACTCTGAAAATACGTCACTCTTAGGAGCTGTGTCTGGTTTAGAGATTACATTATCATCGTCACCAAGYCTTTCTCCAAAACCCTCATCAACAGACTCTTCTTTGATGTTTGGTATATCGGACAAAAGCTGTTGGAGGGGGGCAGTCGACTCCGGTGGATTCATTGTTTCAACCTTGTGTGTACTTAAAAAGTGCTCTTGGAGCTGTGAAAACAGCAAAAATCTTGAACTACAATAAGCACAAGAAAAGCCTTTTGGTGGACTTTGAACTGATGATGAGCCTGGTTTTGAAGTGCAACCTTTTTTGTGATCTTCAAGCTTGTCCTGTGGAAAAAATCCTCCACACCTGTCACAGAGAACATTGCCACTCTGAGGTCCTTTGTTGCACTTTAACAAATGGCTCATCAAAGAATCCTTTTGGAACTTCTCTCCACAGTATTTACAGATATGTCTTACAGGACAACCATGTTTGTGTTCTTCAATCTTGTTGATAAAGCCTCCACATTTGTCACAAAGAAGTTTGTTTTGCTTACTTTTCTTCTTGCACTTCAGATAATGACGGTCCAAATAATCCTTCCTTATGAATTTCTCTTCACAATACTCACAGGAATATGGCTTCTCCCCAGTGTGTAAACGAACGTGCACACTTAATTGACCACTGTGTTTAAAAGAGCGAGGGCAGTAACTACATACATACTTGAATTTTTTATTCATAAAAGGCTGGATCCTCAGTAGGATGCGATTTCTGGTCTCATTAGGTGGTTTTGGAATAGTTTCTGCTGGTTGATTACTATCTTTCGCCAGTGTGGTCTTTGTTGAACTGGTTGGCTGTCTGCACCTTTTCCACTTCCGGTGTGCTTTAAGAGACTTTTCATGAGAGAAAGCGGAGCCACAGTGTGTGCACTTGAATGGTTTTACAGAATGGAACATTGTAATGTGTCTGGAAAGTTTGGACTGTGTTAAGAAGCTTTTCAAGCAGACTTCACAATTGTATGTCTCCTGTTTATCAAGAGGAGTGAGGTTAAACTTTGTTTGCCAGCCTCTGCCAACATCCTCTAGACTTATTTTGGGGATTCTGACCTCCAGTCGTGTCTTTTTGCCAGTGCAGTGGGATTGGTGTACTTTCAGATGATCGTACCTTGAAAAACAGCTGTCACAGGCTTTACAGCGATAAGGCTTCACCTCATTGTGTTTCAAAATGTGATGTCTCAGGCTTTGTGGTTTCATAAAGATTTTTGTGCAGAACTTACACTTGTACTCTGGTTCGTTCTCTGTTGGGGACATCAGGATTTTTTCTCTAAGAGTGTCCATTTTTGTTTCACCATCACTTTTGGGTTTTGATTGATCCTCAACCTTATCATTACAAGACTCTTCATGGTTTAAACGCATTGTCTGACTTTTGAATCTTTTGCCACAGCGCGTGCATGCATAAGGTTGCACGCCAGTATGTGAAACAAGATGTCTCAAGAAATATGATGCGTACTTGAACCTCTGTGTACAGTATGGACATTTATAGGAGAGTAATTTGGATGCAGTAGAACGTGGAGGCGTTTTATGAATGTTCTTGTTAATTTCTGAAGGTGTTTTTTGGATGTTCTGTTTCGTTTCTGAAACTGTGTTTTGAATGTTTTGGCTCATCTTTGTTGAACTTTGTTCAGATTTCCCACCAGTCAATTTGTCATCAGTAGAAAGCTTTGTGGTCTCCCCACACATTGATTGGTGAAGACTCATTTTAGTATTTCCATAGAACTCACCACATATTTCACACGGAAACAGACGGTTTGCCTTGTGGCCATCAAGATGCCTTCGAAATCTGTCTTTTCTAGTAAAACTCCTGGGACATTTAGAACACGTAAAATATTTACGTAGATTTGTTTTGTCATTTTGACCACGTTGAGACAAACAATTCCGAGAGTGCATTTCAAGATATATGGCTCTATAAAATCGTTTTCCACATTTAGTGCAGGAAAATGGTTTGTCTCCAGTGTGTCTGACCATATGGCGCAGCAAATTGCGGCGATCAGGATAATGTTTCTTGCAAAATGGACACTGGTTTGAAGAAGACTTTGAAATGTGTGTCAGACAGTGTTTTCTTAGTATGTTGGAATCATCAAACACTTCTTTGCACAAYGAACATTGTTGCGGCTTTGGTGCATTCGCCTTTTCAACAGTTTTCAAGGGCTGCTGTTGCTTTGGTGGCATTTCCTTTTCTGGCTGATGAGCTTTTAGGTCTTTATTTTTGTGGGTCTTTAGATGTCGTAGCATATGAGCAGGATAATCAAACTCTGACGAACAATCTGGACACTGAAGCTTTCCGCTTTTATGGAGTGCTTTCCTGTGCTGTAGCAGTTCTCCAACAGTTAGGAAATTTTTCTTGCAGGCTGTGCACTTGTACCTTTTCTGGTGAATCATTTTGTGAGAAATCAAATGAGCACGTTGCTTAAATCGCTTTTTACATTCCTGACAGCAATATGGTCTTTCACCTCTGTGATTTCTCTCATGTTTCTTTAGTGCCAACAAAAGGTTGAAACTTTTTTCACAAAAGCGACAGCTTAGAACATGATTTACATTTTCTTCAACCGTTTCTGACTGACTGCTGCTTTCTTCAGTCTTTGCATCATTTGGAGAGACTGGTTTAGACAGTGAGGAAACAGAATGTTTATACTTGATTACTTTCCCAGTGAGGTTAAATAATTCATGCTTTTTCATATGTCTATACTTTCCAGAGGGATTACGAAAAACCGCCGGGCAGAGATTGCATTTGTACATTGTAACACTCTCGGAGCCTGTTAAAACTGGTAGTGCTTGACTTTCAGGCTCACTTTCTTTCAATTGTATTTTCTGCATGTTGTCCTTTGATTGTGGTGTGCCCTTTCTTCCTAGCCTCAGCCTCTTTTCATTTGCGAGCCGGTTAAGACATTCCCGCAGGCAAATCATTTTAATGTGTCTATATCTGGTACATGTTGATGTGAAGGTAGTTGTACACAATGGACAGACATATTTGTCACCAATTTTCTTCTTCCCACAACTTATTTCATTTCTGATACAGTCCCGCAAATGCCGAGCCCTGTTGTAAGAGTACTTGAAAAGCCTTGGGCAAAGGGGACATTTGTAGTTTTCATCTATCCCACTTGCCACTTTTTGAGGAGTCTTTTTRGGGACTTTTTTGGTCAACTGCTTTGATGAAGCAACTTGCTTCTTTCTCTTGTGTACATTGAAGTAGTGCTTTTTGGCTTTCTTTACAGAAGGAAACATTGCACCGCACAAATGACACATATTCGTGTTGGAGATGTCAATGAGTCTGACGTAGCAGTTTTTCATTCTTTCATATGAATTCTTCTGTGCCACATCTTGCTGAGGTGATGTTTCAGCTTTGCCAAATACAGCATCAGGTATTTTTTTTGGTAGTTTGGAACCCTTGCATCTGCCAGGCATCCGTTTGTGCATCCGCAGGGAACAAGTCTGTGCAAAATACACGCCACAATCATTGCACCTATATGGTGTTTTGCCAGTGTGACCTCGCATATGCTTGACATAAACATACACTTTTGAAAACAGGAGGTTGCACTTATTGCACTTGTAGCGGTTGTAATCTCTATTTTTCTTATCTRGAATGACTTCAGAAAAGAGCAAGAGGCTTTTTTGGACCACACCACAAACATGCTCGTTTTGTTTGTTTGTCAGATAAATATCACAATTTTTGCAATGTTGAAAACTGGGCATTGGATGGCTACAACAGTGATGCTCAATCAGCTCATCAACAGTATGGGATGTGTGTTGACAATAAGCACAGTAGTGGCTTTTTCCATTTGATGACTCTGAGTTTGTTAATATCACAACAGGGTGCAGCAATTTTCTCATTTGCAGAGATGATATCATTTGAGGTGCTGCTTTCTCCAGCCTGTCTACRATGTTGTCATTGTGGCTTTTCATAACAGTTTCTTCATGCTGACTTGAGGCAAGATCAGTTTTGTCAGTACTACATGAAGAGTCTTCTCCTGACAGTGGCTCACCATACAACAAGCCAGGCGCTGACTGTTCCTGGGTTGGGAAGTTCAACTTTTCCAATGACTCTCTTGCATTATCAGCAATTTCTACACTAGGACCTATTGACTCATGTGGTGCATAACTTTCAGGTAGTGAATGCTGTTGATTGGGAAGGGAGGTAGAATTTATATTGTCTCCTGACTGTGTCCATTCTATTTCTGTACATTGTTTTAAGGTTGTATTCGGGTCATTTGGCTGTAAGCAGGATTCTTCTGTTTCTGAAACATTTTGCTTGTTGTCGCTACTTGTCAGAGTTTGGGTATTACATTCCAGATCTGAGTGGGTGGTAGTACTTGTTCTTCCAGAGGGACTTTCCCATTCCTTTGAAAGGCAGGGATTCAAATCTGTGTTTGAGCTGTTTGGAAGTAAGATCGATTCTGCATTACTAACGAGGTCTTTAGTGCTTGCATATTGACTGTCACTGGTGACACTGGGATCATGATTTGAAGATAAATTCAGTTCCAGAGTTTCCTCATCTGGTGGACTTTCCATTTCCAGACAGGCATTTAAGTTTGTACCAGAAGCATTTAGCTTTGTGCAGGATTCAGRATTGCTTTTACCACTTTTATTCTTCACATCACCAATATCATTTGTTAGAGTTCCGCTGGTGTTATCAAGGGAAGGATGATTTGGGGTCATCTTTTCTGTGGGAATTATTTCCATTTCTATACCAGAATGCACATCTGTGCTTGAGCAGCATTCATCTGAAGCAGAGTCTGCACGACTAGCAGCATCTTGACCATTTTCATTAATGGTATTCTCACAAATTCTGTCTTTTGTGACAATGGGACTAACACAGTCCAGATCTGGGGAAAGATTTGTCTTTTTTAAACTTAATCCATCTCCTTGAAAATTTTCATCTGTTCTTGAACTGTTTGTCTCTACATCAGACAAGTCACAACTGGCCACATTTTTCTTTTCCTTGGTATTGGTACCAATGAAAGAACCAGTGTCTCTTGGGCCACAACAATCCAGATCTGGAGAAAAACCTTTAGTTGTACCTTCTGTACTTGGAAACTCTTGAATTTTTTGCATTTCTTTTTCAATGTTAATGTCTGAGTTGACATTATTTGGGTGCAAGCAGGTTTCTGAAAAGTTTGCAACAGCARTATCAGTCAGTTGAGCATCATCCATCTCAGTGGGGACTTCACAAATAACGTCCTGAGCTGGACTTTGACAGGACTGCTTTTCAGATAACTGCAGGCTGGATTCAACGTCATGATCGCTGCTACTCAAAGCACATTCATTTAGTTCACGGTCAGGATCTGCCGACTGAGACACTTGCGTCTGAATTTCTTTTCTCTGATGATCGATTTTGTTTGGTTCGTTTTCACATGTAGTAGAATTTGAATTAATGGTTTTAAGCTCGTCTGAAATTTCACTGTTCGATAAACTCAATTGTCCTTTTGAACTTTCTCCAACATGAATTTGGCTTTGCACATTTTCACTCACAATTGTATGTTGATCGGCAGTGAAGTCTGGATTTCCAAATCCCTCACTTTCATTCTCCAGTTGTTTGAAGAGTTTTCCATCAGTGTGAATTTGCTTATTGTCAAACAAAGCTGAACCAGGTGATTTGATCTGACAGTCCTCTTCCTTGTCCATAGGATACTGATTAATTCCAATTTCAGTCAAGTTCCCAGTCATTAAAAAGTCAGGATATGAACTGTCTTTAAGATTTCTTTCCACGTCCTCTTTTGGTTCCTGATCTTGAAAACTACCAYCATCATTCCCATTAAGTACAGTCTCACTCCCTGTAGTGGTCATCATACAAGAGGTAGAAGACTGACYATGTCCTGCATATGTTTTCAGTGAAAATGCATTTGTTTCTGACACATTAGGACACAGATTACCAGACTGAAAATTACAATTTTCATTGTCATTAAAGAAATAATCTGCTGAGCTATCTTTTGAATCAATCTCAGCATTTTGCTTTGGAAATGTGTCACTTCCAATAAATTTACAAGAAGGTCTTTCTTCACCATCGTCTATATCTGAGCAGCTGCTTATAGAGGAGTAGTCCGCGAGACAGGATGTGGATGACATTTCACAATTTTGCTTAAGTCCTTGTAAATCCGGTGTAAAAGATGATTGAAAAGAGTCTGATGTTGGCAACTCATCTGTGGCAAAACTRGAGAAATTATTTCCACATCTTTGCATGTAGTCCTTCTCTAGCTGTTCTCCATCAGGTTGCCATTGTGTTTGGCAGTATCTTTCATAAACACAGTCTGATCTTGAATCTTCGGTACGAGGATTTGTGTAGTAGTTAGTGTTGAAGTTTGTGTGTGATACAGGAGCTTCTTGTGAAGCTGCTGTACCTGAGAAACCATGATGTCCAATAAAGTTCTCTGCACGTTGGGACAGAGTTCCATCTGAGTCCGATGTTCTCCTTAGAGTCCCAGGATCCGATGACAGTGGTGGAAGGCTATGAAAGAATGGATTCCACCTATGAGCCATTCTCTACCAGGACTGGAAATCGATGCTTGTTGCATCCAATCCTAAAAGCCCATAGAAAAATCGTATTACTAGAATGAAAAGGCAACCAATATTTTCCCAAAAGAGAAGGAAATACCCACCTGGTATTGGACATACAAGCTCTAGTCAGAATGATCCAAGCTACATATCCCAGGAGACCTGCACACAAATACATACATTAATATTAATACTTAAGATTATGCAAACCACAATTCATTTAAATTTGCCTGACAAAATACAGTAACATTCAGACCTTTTACTTTGTTTAAGCTGATATTTTTACAAGGAAAACATAAACATTGCCTATTTAATAGCAGTCAATGTATACCAGAACATGAAAATATTACATTAGTGTCCCCTACCATTATCCTAGGAGGGTGTCCTGCCCTTTTAACAGAATCTAGTGCTCTGCCTATTAAGCTTGATTGTACCATTATTAGTGCAGAGTAGTATAATCAAAATTTTATATCACAGCATTTTAAACAATTATCTGTATCATTGTGTTTTTGGTCTGTATTGCCCCCATCACAGCTCTGACTGATGTTAAAATGTATAAACGTTGTTTTATTGATCAGAAAACTGCGGTCAGATGAAGTTACTCTTTCTGCAACACAAACTATTTGACTTTTCTTTTACTGTAACTCTGTCACATTTTCCCTCCTATGTCCTATCTTCCTTTGCTGATTGTAGACATTCCACAGTCTACTGTCAGACATTACAGTCAGACATTCTAGTCTTATGTCACATTAGCAGTGAGGGGAGGCAGGTACAGTTGTGTATGAGGAGGGTTTTGATCAATATCAGGTAAAGTTACTTCACGCATGAAGTCTGTTTGCATGACACTGAAGCGATGTATTCTACAGTCAGTGATGGCAAAATTGAGAGTTTTGTTTTTTGTCCAGTTATTGAGAAGGCTGCTTCCACATGACTCAAGTTTGTATTGTGTGCTGCTAATTCCTGCATGAGTTCAGCAGTGCTGCACAGAAAAGCACTGAAATAGTTTATGTTCTGAATGTGTTCAAGCTATTATAACTGGTATGCCGGTATTTGGAACATTTCTGTCATAACAAAAAAACAAAACAAAACGATTTTTGGTACAAACCGCTGTACCGTCCACTTCTGACCATTATATTTTTCACAGAGAACACTTTTTTAAAATCTGGCTTTAAGGGAGAGGATGGACAAATGTGTCAATGAATCTGAAGCATTTTTTATGCTCAGCCTTTTTGGCACATCTAAGAGGCTCAAGAGGAAAACTCTTTCTGCATGTTTCATTGCCCCAGAGCTACATGACTTTAAAATAAGGGTGAACTAGAAGAGTTGTTGTACCTGATTCAATTCAATTCAGTTTATATAGTACCAAGTCACAACATATGTTGTCTCAGGGCACTGTACATGATCTGAACCAGATTCTCCAAACACTATGACATCTCAAAAATATTCAAAAGCCTAAAATTAGAAGACATTAGGCTAGTCATGTCCAATCCTGGTTTGAGGGCCACACTCCCRCCTATATGAATTTTCCCCTCTGCTCCATCACACTTGATTCAGTGACTAAATTGCCCCTTCAGTTCCTGTGTTTCAGAAGCCCGTTACTCATCCTATCAGGTTTATTAAAGCAGAGAAATATTTGAAATATGCAATATATAGTGGGCTTTTGAAGAACAGGAAAGGACACCATTGCCTTAAGCTACAGGCAAAATTGACTTGTTGAACAAGATCTGGCTTATCAACATACCATGCTTACAATGACTGTCCAGTGACAACATAGAGACCGTTTATTGTACAAAACTCCTGAATAAGGGTGTCACGATCCGATATTGATATCTCGGTTTCTTGGTGGAAAGACGAAACATTTAATTAAAGAACCTGTCCAGAGGACCTACTTAATTTTTTCCTTTTTTGGACACAGGTGAGTGTCATGACTTAGTATAAAGGAAGCATCTCCAAAAGGCTAATTCATTTACAAGTAACGGTGTGGCAAGGTTCACCACTTTGTGAACAACTGCATGAGCATGGTCAAACATTTCAAGAACGTTTCTCAACATACAATTGCAAGGAGTTAAGGGATTTTCAAAAAACTACATTAAATGCCCCAAAACTTCGATCCCTCAGGCAGCACTGCATTGAAAACCAACATTCTGTAACATATATTACCACAAAGGCTGAGGAACACTTCATAAAAACATTTTCAGTGAACACGGTTCATTGCTATGTCGCTACATCTACAAGTGCAATTTAAAACTCTAACTTGCAAAGCCAAAACCATATATCATAAACACTAGGGCTGCACCGATGAGTTGAAATAATCGATGACGTCGATTATGTAAATTTGTCGATGCAGATTTTTTATTATCGATTCGCTGTATTACATAACCACCACGTGAATGTTCATGCAATTCCATTTTGGTACCTAGATGCATCATTGTGACCGTATTGGCATAAGAGTGGTGAGTTTTCCATGCTTGTCCTGAATGCAGCATCGCGCGAGAGCGTAATGATGTCAGCAGCCTCTGCTTCAGTTCAGTCTGAAGCTTGAAAACAAGCCTCGCAGCTCCCGGAGTAAAATTTACCGAACAGATCACCTCTGAATTATCTGGTGGATTAATTATCTTGTGAGCATGACGTTCGCTTGCTCAAAGTAAATAAAGTACCACCACTTTCTTTATTTCATCCGCCATTAAACAGAGACCGGTGTTAGGTCGAGCCACGCTCCCCCATCAGACGGTTCCCCCAGCGTCTCAAACAACAGAGGAGCTTCCCGACACACGTCTGACCTAAAGAGCACAAGCAGCCAACAAGTGTTGGACATGTTTTGGATGTTCAAAACGTAGCTTAAATACCTTTTATTAATTTTAAATGCATCCTCTTTTGTTTATTTGATTTAATCTTATTTGCCTTCCATGGACCTCCATCACACATTTTTCTAGTGGGGAAATGACATCAATAGAAACACGTGGAGCTGGATATTAATTTGTGTAATAAGACAAACAGTCTTGTTGTTTTCAACAGTTTTCACCTTAAAGAAATAAGTTACACAACCGACGTTACAATACAAAGAGTTGGACGTTGTCTTGATATTTGTTAAATTTTATATTTTGAGAAATATGTTAAATAAAAAATAAATAAATGTTTATTATAGGTTTTCCAGAGAGTGACTTGAATTTTGCATGATTTAGTTCATTTGTTAGATTGTTAACATCTT
>NW_013952550.1:1027370-1029526 GCF_001266775.1 Austrofundulus limnaeus
CGATTAATCGAAAAAAATAATCGTTAGATTAATCGATTAGAAAATGATCATTTGGTACAGCACTAATAAACACCCAGAAAAGCTGCTGGTGTCTCTGGGCCTGAGCTCATATGAGATGGACTGACACAAAGTGGAATAATGTCTTGTGGTCTGACAAGTCCACATTTCAGATTGTTGGAAATCATGGTCTTTGTGTCAATCCGGGCCGATGAAGAAAAGGACTGTCCAGGTTGTTATCAGCACAAAGATAAAAATCCAGCATCTCTGATGGTATGGGGTGTGTTAGTGTCTATGGCATGGGTAACTTGCACATCTGTGTAGGCACCATTAATGCTGAAAGGTACATACAGGTTTTGGAGCAACATCTGCTGCCATTCAAGCCACATCTTTTTCAGGGACATCCCTGCTTATATCTTTAAGACAATACCAAGCCACATTCCGCACGAGTTAAAACAGTGCGACTTTGTAATAAGAATGCGGGTACTAGACTGGCCTGCCTGCAGTCCAGACCCATCTCTCAATGAAAATGTGTGATGCAATATGATGCGCAAAATATGACAAGGAAGACCCCAGACAGCTGAACAACTTAAGTTAATACATCAAGCGAGAATGGGAAAGAATTCCACCTACAAAGCTTCAACAATTAGGCCGTCTCTCAATTCAAGGACTGCAGACTACCTAGATCGTGGCGCATGCAGGCCACAGCCCATGCAGTTCAGGTAGGCTGCATAAAACTGCTGTGAAATGAGACTGTCTAACCTTTGTTTGACTTATGTTTGCGTGACCAATATGCTGTACCCGCCAGTAAACTGTTTCACGGGGGACACTTTTTCTTGCAGCACTACTCCATGCAGGGAAGCACACAGAGCAAGTTAGTGTCATTGTTGGAACAGCCTTCTCAATAATTAGCGGCGGGTGGCAATTTTGCAACATGTATTGAGAAAAAAAACAACAAAAACTCCAGTTTTCGCCATCGCTGAATGTAGTACATCTCTTCAGTGAAGTACACATAGATTTCATGTGCAAAGTAAATTTGCCGGATAATGAGCTTTGCTCAACTCTCCACCTTCACAACTGAGCTAATTGAAAACCCCCATGTCCCCAAAATGAGTCACTAATGTCTACAATCAGGCAAACAAGAACAGACACTAGGAGGGAAAATATGACACAGAGGTACAGTAAAAGAAAAAAGTCAAGAAATAACTTCTGTGTTGCAGAAAGAGTGTAACTTCAGCTGTCTGTGGTTTGATGATCATTGTGCAATGTTTGTACATTGTACATAGCATCAGCCTGAGCTGTGATAAAAAAGAAAAATTACCATCAAATACTGTGATACTTGGATAATTATTGAAAATATAGGGATTTAACATTTGAGTCATATCACCCTTCACTAGAACATGGTCAACACAGATTCAATGTTCCATGCCTTTACTGGGATACAGCTGAAGCTCTCTCTATGAAAATGGAACCATAAATTCTGCCGTTTAACAAAAAAACCTGAAGGAGAATGTCCGACTATTAATGACCTCAAGATGAAGCACACTTGGATTCCGCAGCAGGTCAATGAGCCAAAACAAACCAGCAAGTCCACCTCTAAATGGCTTAAGTAAAACTAATTTAAGACTGGAGTGGCCTAGTCAAAGGCCTGACCTAAATCCAATTGAGATGCTGTGGCATGACTTCAAAAAAGATGGGTCATGCTCAGAAACTCTCCAGTGTGGATTAATTACTACAATTCTACAAATATGAGTGGGCCAAGATTCCTCTGCAGCGCTGTAAAATACTCACTGCCAGTTATCGCAAATGCTTGACTGCAATTACTGCAGCCAAGTGTGACCCAAACAGCTATTTGGTTTGAGGGCAATCACTTTTTCACACAGGGTCCTGTAGGCTTGGATATCTTTTCCCTTAATAACAACTGATCTTTGTTTATGAACTGCATTTTGTGTTTACTTGTTTTATCTTTGATATTTAAATTTGCTTGGTGATCTGAAACACTTAAGTGTGACAAACACGTAAAAGAATAAGAAATCAAAAAGGGGGAAAACACCTTTTATCACTAATGTACACTCACCGGCCACTTTATTAGGTACACCACGCTAGTAACGGGTTGGACCCCCTTTTGCCTTCAGAACTGCCTCAATTCTTCGTGGCAT
>NW_013952550.1:1030591-1039221 GCF_001266775.1 Austrofundulus limnaeus
GTTGCCGCCATGTGATTGGCTGATTAGAAATTAAGTGTTAACGAGCAGTTGGACAGGTGTACCTAATAAAATGGCCGGTGAGTGTATATTATGTGGGAATAAACACCATTAAACCAAAACAAATCACTTTTACTTCTATGAAGTAGAAGCTTGCCTCCACAAGCATCCCCTAAAAAAAGGAGAAAGAAAGAAAACTTTTGTACCTGATGGTAAAGGTGTCTTCTGTCATCAAAATCTTGAAGATGTCCAATCTGGTCATCTGTAAAAGGGAAGTGAGATTTTTATTACTGTAGCTTGACACAAAACAAAATACAACTTCATTGATTTTACAGTACAAAAATACCATGAACATAATGAGTAAAATTCATAGGCCAATTAAAAAAAAATCAGGTCTTCTATGTTTATTTGATATATGACACTAAGATCAAGTTGATCTAGTCATGTCAATATATAAAATTCTTTAAATTCAAATTCAGTTAAAACAAAACAAAAAAACCCAATAAAAATAACAAACAAACAAACAAATAAACACACACATTCCACAGAGTTAGATGGTTGACTTTCCATTCATTCAAAACTGGAGCGTGAAAACCAAGCTCTAAACCAGTGATTCTCAATCCTGGTCCTCAAGGACCGCTATTCTGCATGTTTAAGGCTGAGTCACACTACAAGATTTTAAAAGTTGGCCAATTTTCAAAGACTGACCACACGTGAGGATAAAAAAAATCATGGATATAACAGGTCTGGTCCTACAGTGTGTGGTGTACAGTCACACGGCAACAGACAACCACCACACACGAAAATATATTTCATTCATGAACATTCAGATGTCAGATATTAAATCAAGCGAGACTTCCTGAAATCTCGCGAGAATTCAGATGTCCAAGGAAAAATCTCATGTGACCTCCAGAGAGACGTGAGTTCAGAGTAAATAAATATTTGCGACAAGAAACAATGTTAATTGTTTGTGGACTATTTTTACCGGAGGAAGAACAATTCCATAGGACTTTTAACATCCAGCAGACTTTCTGGTGAGTCATGACAGTTTTTTTGTCTTCTGCATTTTGGAATCCCCTCTGTGTTTACGCCACCTCACTTTCTGATTGGCTACACGTCTCATTCACAGGCTGAGAGCTCGGGTGAACACTACACACTGTGATATCGGACCAAAAAAAATCAAACATGTTGAATATCCCCAATTTGAGGTTGGAGCGGTCCTGATGTCCTTCCGAGCAGACTAGATCACTCTTAACTCACCACCCACGGCGGGAATATCTGCTATGATTATCTTTAGAGCCATCACGATAATCTGGACTTAAGATTGTCGGAAGGGCAAAAATCGGGATGATTATCTTTCCGTGTGACGCAGGCCTTACTTGTTTTCCCTGCTTTGGCACACCTGATTTAAATGAATGAGTGATTGACAGGCTTCTGCATTACTTAGACTTACTGAAGAGCAGGGAAATGACTAAAGCCTGAAACATACTCGCTTTTTGGAATTGGTGGAATAGGTGGAATTCTTTCCCATTCTTGCTTGATACAACAACTTCAGTTACTCAACAGTATGGGGTCTCCATTGTCGAATTTTGCACTTCATAATGCATCACACATTTTCCATGGAAGACACGTCTGGACTGCAGGCAGGCCAGTCTAGTACCCTCACTCTTTTACAACAAAGTCATTGTTTCACTTGTGCAGAATATGGCATTGTCTTGCTGAAATAAGCAAGGATGTCCCTGAAAATGATGTGGCTTGGATGGCAGCATTGCTCCAAAACTGTATGTACCTTTCAGCATTAATGGTGCCTTCACAGATGTGGAAGTTACTCATGCCATGGACACTAAAGATTGGATCATACTTCAGTAAGACGTGAGACAGCGGGTTGGAGCTTGCGTAATTTTGGATGTCTTTTTCCTGATCGAGCATAAACGAGCTGAAGACACGGCAGGCTATAAAAAATCATAGATCCTCCCTCTGCCGTTCCACAGCTCATATAAGTACATAAACAGCAATAAAGATGGCTGGATAGTGTTTTTTTTATCACTCAATTATCAGTGTTGTGTTGGGTGAAGGAGAGTCCATGGTAGAAAAACTTATTTTTTTTAAACGGTGGTGATGGAAGAAAAAAAAAAAAAAAGATGTGAAAATCTGAAAATCAGCTACGTGCTCACGTTCAATGGGAGGGATCAAATCAACTGCTTTTCTTGCTCTTAACAACTAGCTTCAGAATGTTTTTTTAAAACAAAATAAGCTGCAGAAGGCAGAGCTGATCAGAGACCTGCTCCTCAGTGCTGCTGGAGCACTGAGGTGTTCCACATGAACAAACACACCCATGAAGTTCAAACCAATCACAAACTCCGAGCCGCAAAATCTGCATCTCACAGTTCTGACTGGGGGCAATGCACAAGACGGCTGTCACTGGGGGGATAGCAGCAGGAGAGCAGACAGAAGTTGCGCAATTTTTGGTCACTCAGCAGGGGGAACAAGACGCGAAGTATAATCCAGCCTTAACACACCCCCATACCATCAGAGATGTTAGCTTTTTAATTTTGTGCTGATAACCTGGACAGTGCTGTTCCTCATTGGCACGAACAACACAATGTCCATGATTTCCAAAAACAATTTGAAATGTGGACTTGTCAAACCACAGGATACTTTCCACATTTCTGATGAGCTGAAGCCCAGAGAAGCGGTCTATGGAGTTTTAAATTGCACTTGAATGTAGCAATGAATAGTGTTCACTGACAATGGTACTTAGCACATGTGGTAATATCCATTAGAGGATGATGTTGATATTTAATGCAGTGCCACCTGAGGGATCAAAGGTCACGGGCAAACAATGCTTGTTTTCGGCCTTGTCGAATTTCACGATTGACTCCTTTTAAGACTTCTACCAGTACACAACAGAATAAGCTTTAAGGACTTTCAGCTGCAGGAAAAGTCTGTCCCTCTCTTCCTCACAAATCTGCAGATAATGGCGGCAAGTGACATGTTGTGCGTTTAGTGTTGCTATTCGGTATGAACATGATTTGTCTTTATGTACAAACTAATGTTAAACAATAGAGTGTGCCGTGGTCATGAATCACGACCAAAGAGGTGAGCAGCTTTGCCTTTCCCCCTCCACTACGCCGGCCTGGGGAAGCAGCGTAGTGAATGGGAAAAGATGGTCTGGTCTTGAGCTGGGCGATATGATCAAAATTTTATATCACGGCATTTTCAACATTTTCACCCATTTCACGGTATTTGATGGTATTTTTTCTTTTCATCACAGCTCAGCTGATAATAAAATGTACAAACCCTGCTTATTGACTTTTTTCTTTTACTGTACCTCTGTCTGTGTCGCTGTTTCTTTTCTCTGTGTCTGTTCTTCTCTGACTGGTGGTTGGAGACAGTAATTACTCATTTTGGTCCAGTCGTGAAGGAGGAGGTTTAAGAAAAGATTATGATCGGGTTTGTTTTATGTTATTTATTAAAGCTTATCAGCACGACTCACCTTGCACACCAGTCAATTCTAACTCCACTACGAACTACTTCCCGCGGGCTTTTCACAATAGAACCACGTTAAGTCTCCATCAGCATAACGTCTCCATATTAACTAACCGCGTTAAATCTAACTGTGCACGTCACTGAAGATGCGTTTACTACGTTCAGCGACGGCAAAAACAGGATGTTTTTTTAAACGTCAGTCAATATAAGCAGCGGAATCGCCACCCGCGGCTGCAACTAGCTGCTCCAAACATTGGCTGTGTCCAAAACGGCAGGACGGGTCCTCCGAAGGCCGAATTTGTCGGCCGCATACGTCACGTCACAGCGCCGCGACGAAGGACGACCAAAACTGAAGACTCCTCCGATGCGGCCGACAAATACGTCCTTCCTTTTTCCCCGATTTGAAGGACAGGTCTGATGGATCCCTCCCAGCCCAGCATATCCCATAATGCATTGCAGCCCGACAGGAGATTTTTTTATGCTAGTAATGGCGGACGAAGCGAGAGAAAAGAATACATTTTAAATAAAAATATGGTGATATAAAAATTTTAAAAAATTAGTGGTTGTAATTCTAATACTTTTATCATTTGTATAGACATGTTTTTACATATTATTTTTTCGTCATAAAAAACGCGAAATAAACATGAACCTACAGTGGGTCAATTAGTTCTTCAAATGATACTTTTAAGTTAATTTTATAGTTTTGTGATATTAATAATGCTAATGTATTGATAATTTTCTAATTTTGATTTAAGTTTGCTTGTTTAGCATCGTCACAGTTGCTAGGTGACAAGACGTATGCCGGGGTAAGGAGGGGAGGCTAGACCGTCCAAATTCACAGCCTCTTTTTTTCAGGTCTTCCCAGTCTACCAAGGACCCGGCCCGCCGAGACCGGGGAGTCTGGGTCCTCCGGAGGACCCGGCCTGTCGTTTTGGACACAGCCATTAGCATGCTCATAGCGGTGCAGCAAGAAATAATGTCCCCCGGGAAACAACAGTTCACTGGCGGCCGCGATGAAACATTCCACTATTTAAATCAGAATGTCTGGTATTCAAAAAATTCATATAACAAAAATAAAAAACGGTATTCGGTACAAAAAGGTATACCGCCCAGCACTAGTCTGGTCCGTGCACAGACCATCTTTCCCCCCTCCACTATGCCAGCCTACGGCATCGTGAAGCGGTGACAGATGAGCACCGCCCTCCCCGGACACCAGTCTGTCGCCTGGGGTGGCCGCACAGCAAATTGTCGTCAACCGATCCGGCGAGGAGGAATTGTGCTGAAGGACTGGAGACTCCCGCACCAGAGCGTTCGTCTCATTGGAGCCTCCAAGGTGCTGGGCCAGAGCTTGACCGCCCCTCGGTTCTTCTTTGCTGGCTTCAGAAGCCGCGAAGGACGTGCGTTGGCCTCTCCGGTTAAGGCATCTGACTCCGGTCAGACACTCTAGTCTGTCCCTACCAAGCCCTCGCCTGGTGTTGCCGCACTGCGCACAGCCGGTCTACTGCTGTTGTACCTTTGTGCATCTGCTTAAACTAGCCATTTATTTTCATGTTTCTGAAGTTCTAACGTAAACGCTGTGCTGGGAGGGCGGAGCTAATGTAAACAAAAAATTGGGAGGGCATTGCCAACTGAAACTTATATGCATAAACAGCTCGTTCTGACGAGAGCTCAGAACAGGCAGAACTGAAAAGGTGAAATCTCACTACCTGAGATTAAGATGTAGCCTAACTTTAATAGGTCCTCTTTAAACTGTTGGACTACTTGCTCACACAGTTGTTCACAAGGTGGTGAACTTTGCCCCATCTGTGCTTGTGAACAACCAAGCCATTGATGGATGCTACCTTGAAACCCATAACACTCATCTTTTTGCAATTAACCTGTTCACCTATGGTTCCAAACAGGTGTTTTATTGAGTAGTCCTCAATAATCCCAGTCTTTTGTTGCCCCTGTCCCTGCTGCTTTATAACTGTGTTGCAGGCATCAAATTCATGAGTAAATATTTGCTAAAAATAAAGTTAATCCATTTGAAAATAAAATATGTCTTTGTTGTGTCTTCAGCTGAATATAAGTTGAAAAGAATTTGCAAATCATTGTTTTCTGCTTTTACTTATGTTTTACATCGGTTGCAAGTTAACAAGTTCAGACCAGCTGCTTGTCAAAGCTGTGCAACTTGCTAATTTAACAACAAGGAACGGCTCAGTTTCAGCAAAATGACATGCAGAAGCATGCGCTGCTTGGGTACTGCTCCACTGCTAGGGGTGCTAGCAGTGCTGTGTGACCAATCACACAGTGAGAGCTGCAAGGTCGGCAGGACAGAGTTATGACTGGTGTCAATGGGGATAACAGATGGAAGTTATGCAATTTTTTGTCACTCAACAGCATGAGCAAAACATGCGACTTAAAGTACAAAACCAGCCTTTAAAAGCATTCATTCCTACTGCGCAAATGCTGGTTCCAAAAACACAACATGGCTACTTTTATAAAAAGGCTCCTGTTGGCTTAATTTCCAAACAAGTGATGGTGGGACAGATGGTCTAAATTATGTCTTAGGTAGTGCATGATAGAGACACACAGCTTCGAGGCTCTTGGCTTTAGCCTCCAAGTCTCCATCATGTTCCTGAGACCCTTTGTTTGCTGTGGCCTATCAAGGTTGCACCTCCCCCCTCAGACACAGCAGACCTATGCCTGAAACTGGACGGAAAGCCCCATGCAATGAATCCCTGCTCCTAGGCCCCACAATCCATGCATGCCAAAAAAGCTTAGTAGCCTAGACATTAGATTGTAAATGCCTTCTCCCACATCCGGTGAAAGAGAGTTGGAAGCCCTCACTGCCTCTTTCCAGAAAGGAGTCTAAAAAAGTTTTAGTACAAATTTCTTATAGAAAAAAAATGTTCTTGCACATACAGTATAAAGCAAAAATTGGTTAATCAGCAGAGCGTTAAAGGCGCAATATCATGTAAAATAAACTTTTGAGTTTTATTTCATGTTATAATGTTATACTCTCATAAAAACATGCCTAAAGCCTTGCTTTGACTCATTCATGCATATCTGAGAAATCCTGCAGCGTTTTTAGGCAGCCATGCTAAGGAGCAAAATGACAGGTAGGGACAAGAAACACCTTTTGGGACCAGAAACGCCTCTGGACTGTGTCTCCAAGCCGAGCTTCCTCATCACCGAGCACACATCCCACCCCCCACACCCCGCCCATAACTCCTGCAGGCTCTGGGTGAAACTGAAAGTGAAAATGTCTGCGGAGCTCTCAACACTACTTCTCACTCAGTGAAGCTCTTTTCAGATTCAAAATACAATACCTTTGAGGAAATGTATTTTCAGATGCCAAGTAAACTGCATCATGGCGCGCGTGCGTAAATGTCTTCATACACCAATATGCTTATGTATATTTCTTGCTTTCTGAAAGGCTGTACTGCTGTGCCAACACTATCAAATCACTGCATGTTTAATAGTAAATTGTGGGCAACATGCATTACTAGCATTTGAATTTCAGTCAGTCAGGATACTTTCCATCATCAGTGCCTGCAGGAGACAGGGTTCTTCCAAAGGCTCCAACTGTCCAGCACAAAGATTTCACTTCTTGTCTCAAAAATACAGTACAGAATTGTGATCACACAGCATGAGCCTTTAGGACCTGGACTTCTACATGCCACATGTGCAGCACTACTTTATGCAATTAGACAAAGAGGAAAAGAAAATAGCTGTGGTGATTCACGTGAGAGCATATGCCAAAATGCAAAATAATACAAACAAGTATGGAATTCCTGGCACGAAGGGACTAATTTCATAGAAAAAGTTGCAAATATCTCACATTTAAGTAGTTAATGAATTCCCAGATGCATGATTGTAGAATTAAGAAATGAGGAATCGAGTCATGTTTAGCTAACCATTTGTCCAAAAAGTTTGTATTTGATTTAATTTAATGCAAGTTGAATTTCAATTCAGTAATGTCCCACATTCCATTTATTAGACAACTGAAAATCTGTGTTAAATCTGAAAGAGTACCCTGAAGGCTTTTGCTTTTTTTTTCCTGGCAAGAGGAATCTTTTAGAGAATTTATAGTTACAAAGAAGAAGCTGCTCCTTTATAATGATTTACTGGAAGAGGTAAAGAAACAGAATGCCATCCGTGCACAGGAAGATTTGAGGCAGCTGACCATTGATGTTGAAAAAACAAAACCATGTGCTAAAACCATAATGTCTGCACACAATGGTAAATGGATTGTACTTGTATAGCACCTTTCTATTCAAATTCTTGGAGGTTCTACACTCTCAGAATCCCTCTCCCTCTATGCAGTACTCCTTGGTTCAGCCTTGGCCATGTCTGCATTTCTGGTTCCAACTGCGCTTTCAAAACCACTCCTGAGGTGATTCTTAGCAGGTAGAACAGAGTACCGGACGCTTACAGTTTAGACCTCAGCAGACTTCTACATGTAGATTGAATGAGCCGAGCCAGAACAAACTCCTATAGCAAACTTCCTGGAGAGAGAGAGGTGAAGGAGACGAACGCATAACTTGAATTGGACGAAACATCTAAAATCAGCAGATATCTCGGTGGTTTCAGACATTCTGGCCGCCCACGGTTACACAAGCTCAGACTACTGGACAATAAAACCACATAGGCTTTTTTTCCTCCTTTTTTCCCCCAACGACCAAAGCTGCATGCTTACGAGTAAGTGCTCGCATTAATACACTGATGGGACACACATCAGAGGCAGTGGGGGTTCAGTGTTTTGCCCTAGGACACACTGACATACAGCGGGTAAAACAAGTATTGAACACGTCAACATTTTTCTCAGTAAATATATTACTTAGAGGTGCTAATGACATGAAATTTTCACCAGATGTCGGTAACAACCCAAGTGATCCATTCATACAAAGAAATCAAACCATAAATGTCCAGAAAGGAAGTTATTTGTAATAATGTGGAATGGCACAGGGAAAAGGTATTGAACACATGAAGAAAGGGAGGTGTAAAAAGGCATGGAAAGCCAAGACACCAGCTGAACTCTCTCAGTAATTTGAAAGGAGACATATCATGCTAAATGCACCTTTTTTTGCATTTATAAACTATTTTTTGTGCAATTATAGTGTCTAGGAGTGTAGAAAACTTTACTTCTGTCCAGTTACTGC